>NC_056738.1:128208940-128263940 GCF_019279795.1 Protopterus annectens
GGTATAGGTTTTTTAACATATTTTAAGTACTTCTACCTTATCTCTTATTCACTGTTTAGCATTTGCATCAGTGGATAGTTTTCACTGACTTTCATACTTCCAGTCACACAAGATTTTGTTTAAAGTTTGCAACTATATGAAACAATACTATGAAAAATGTTTGTGATTTTTAAATATATATGTTTAAATGGGTTTATTATATTTGATACATGTCTAATATGTAATCCATGGCCTAACACAGATGATCTTGCTACTGACAAGTAATCTGTCACAATACATTAAACTGACCGAAATCTAAATGTGCCCAAATCTCTAAATGTTATACTTCCATAGATGTAGGGACTTTGTAGAAAGAGACAGAATACATTTCCTGTTTTTGAGGCAATGCAAAATTGGAGAAAGTGTATATAGGACTAGAGTATGTAGGAGGAGTCCCAAGATCTGGTGAGGGGTTCAGGGGATGTGCAAGTACACTGCAAAAAATACCTTGACATTATAGTGCACTTTGTACATATATATATATATATATATATATATATATATATATATATATATATATATGCAGGCAGATGGGCCGGAGGGTGAGCTGGTTGATATCAGGCTTCACAAAATGCATTGTCAGTTACATCAAACAGCTCCTTTTAAACACTATATAAATAACTCTGCAAATAATTTAAATATCTGTATTTGCTTATGAACTCTTCCTTCAGTTTAGGGATGGCATGGGAATGTGTCCATAGAATTTATAGGGCTCACCACTGCACGTGTGACAGCATAAATTAAAGTTTATGGAAGCATCCAAATGCCACCCCTATGGTAATGTCACTAAGACATAAAGTTCATTTATGTGAGCAGGTCACTAATAAAATGTCCTGCTTAAAACTGAAATGATAGGAGAAAATACGTTGTGGCTTATGATGCATATTACAAACTCTGAAGGAACATTTTAACAGATACATATTCTGCACATTTATGGCCAATTATTTTTCTTGCATCCTGTCCATAATGTTTTCATCATAAGAGCTTCAGAGGTATAGGTTAGGTATGTATCTAACCCAGGTATGCTTATATAACTATAACGCACATTTTTGGACCTAGTAGCATGTGCAGCTTTATCACATGTTCATCTGTTATGGCACCTTATCTTTCACTGTTAATGTAGGCATTCTTTCAGAGGTAAGCAACACTGTGGCTGGGGATGTTGATATTCCTAACAGTGTCTATGACTCAGGGTATGTCTTATGTGGACACTACTCAAATTTCTGATGATCTGCCCATGTCTTTGTGCCACCTACTGAGTGTGACCGCATTGAACTTAGCTGAAGTGTAAATGTATGCACCATTAGGAGGTACTCACACTGATATCATAACAGAGGTGCAAGTGCCAGAGAAATAAATGGTGATGGACTCAGGTTCCCATGAAGAGAACACATGTCCAGTAACTACATCCCAGTGCCATGGCTTCCCATGAAGGAAATGTGCAACATTTGTTATCAGTGCTGCCACAGATGTGGGTATACTTTCCATTCAGCCATGACCTAGTGTTACTGACCAAGTCTAACTTGTTGGTAATTGAGTAGCTGGTGAGGAGTGTGATCCAAGTCCAGTGTTGTGCCACCAGTGACATCTGTGAGTCACTACCATGATGACCATCATCCATGATTGTATAGAACAGTCACCTTGTGAATTTATGTGCATTGTGATACCTCTTGTGAATAACCTAGAGCCAAGCTGTACCTTCACAATACTGTCATACCATGCCAGGTCTGCCACGCATTGCAGATGTAGACATGGACAGGTGGGATCAAAGACAGACATGTACATGCACTGTAGTTGATGGGAGAATACAGGGCACACTACCCACGTTTGTGACCATGAGCTGTGTCCCCCCCCCCACCATGACTGGCCTCATGGCACTGTACCCACATCGTGCACAGCCACACCTTACTGCCATTATGAGATACCATAAAGCATGACACCTCAGTGTTTCTCATGTTTTGTGGCTGAACTAGAGGAGTTTGAGTTGTGTACGTTCAACCAGTGAGGTGATTTCAGAGTGTAACGCCATGCAGCAGAGCATACACAGAGCACATTAGGGGACATTCCATAGAATATCATTGAAACAGCTCAGATATACTCCATAGAGCACCCAGAGGGGACAATGCATTGAGCTCAATGGGCCAGACCTGAAAGAATACCTCATATCATGTCATGTGTTACACCCCATGGACATAACCCATGCCAATGACTAGTTTTGTTCTGTCATACCACCGATGTTCATGCTCTTTTCACTGTGTTTATGCTTCCTGCCATTTTGAGAATGGCCTGGCACATATGACAATTTTCTGCTTGCACATTGTATGGTACAGACTGAAGTGTACACATATAATGCACTGCATTTCATAGCTTGCATCTGATTCAGCATATTAACTACTACACAGCATGATGTATATCATTCCCTTTAACTTTGCTGTTTATTTTTCTTTAATAATACATATCTTTGTATTTGGTTGTTGTATGTGACAGATGGATCCCAGTAATGGAATAGATACTCAGCAGTGCTAAATTGTTTGCAAGTCAGTTAATTTATGTTAGCCAGCTGTGTGAGCTGTTGTCGACACTTCCATATATTTTCCTTGTATTTTTTGACATAGGTCCCTGTACCCACTGCCAGGTCTATATCACTTTACTGAAGGTTAACTGCCATGAATCATTGTTCATAGAACCAAATACAGCAAACGTTCACCTTAGCAAGCATTCACTTCAATGAATGACTTACCCAGGGAAAAGAATGAGTTGGCCATCATCAGAAATTTGCTCTTTTCCCCACTGTACTGTGATTTCAAAGTCTGTGTATATAGTTAGGGGGGTATGGGGGTGCAGCCTCTCACCTGGGTGTGTTTGATATACTGTATTGTGTGTGACAGTTAGAATGCTGGACAACTCATTCCTTTCCCTGGGTAAGTCATTCGTTGAAGTGCACGTTCGATAAAGGGTAGAAACATGACTCTAGTGTCATGGCTTCTTGTACTATTACCATTACATTTATCATGAATTCAGATATGAAGTCTATCACACAATCATTAAGTAATATATTACTAATGTAATATAATATGCTAGGATATATGAATTGGCTGGGGTATTCACAAACGTAGTGTGCAGTTGCATAAATGAATTCTACAGACTGTGTTTGGTATGTCACCATTCATTGCTGTAATTCATAGACATGGATCAAGATAAAGGAGAGTAGAGTACAGAAGACTGACAGCTTCTGTATCTGGAGAACAGGTGTGCACAATACATAGGAAAAGTCCCACTTTATATGTAAAGAGAGAGAGAGAAGGGAAAATGGGAGGGTGAATGGTATAAGGGGGAGGAAAGCATGTGGATGGTAGGCAATGGGAGGGTGCACATACACATACACACAAGACCATAGATGAATAAGGGCTGATGTGGATGCATAAGCAGTGTAGACATGAGGGACACATAGACAAACAAAGGGTAGATAAATGGAAGGGACAGGAGGGGGACTTTACTATAACATAGTAAGTGGTGGTCTTGGATCTAGGTGCCTCTTTGCATGGCACCTGCCTCTAGTGGCTTGACAGCACTGAACAGCACAGTATAAATCTAATACCAGCTGCAGGAGGGGATGATGCTTGGGGACCTAGCGTGATGTTGCTCTGTCAACCACCACCTCCACTACATCCCCGGCTATGGTGCAGCTACGGCCAGCACTTCATGTGATCTGCCTGGAATAAGCTGGATTCCCTAAGCAAAGTGCCCGCTCCTTACAACTTTGGTCAGAGCAGCATCACAGAATGGTTGATGCACCCATGGCTCTGGGGGACCATAATGACCTGCAAAAAGAAGACCAAATAGGAAGCATGACATTAGCAATGAGGACACGTAAGTTGTGTAATAGATATACTGCAGGAGAGGACATAGGATGCAGCTAACACTGCTGTGATGACAACTTCTACTGCCTCTTGTGACAGCCAGAAGCATTTTGTTTGTGTTCTACCTATGCTAAAAGACAAATTGGGTATATAAATGATCACATAATACTTACAGGTGTGACTGATATGCAGGTGATGGTTCAAAGCAAAACTGCACATATACATGCTAGCCAGCAAAAGCCAGAAATGTTTCTAGCCCAAGACAAACTACATTAGAATGCGGTTGTGTAATAAAGGAGCAACAGGTCCTGATGCCCTCATGTAGGAGGGCATGCTGAAGTACCACAGCTACATACAATGGAGTGGAGGCAGGTACACTACTGCTGCTGGGTGCAATAATGCCAAAGTGGTTACAACATGTCAGTTAAGTGCAAACAAGTGTTACAGCACAGTTTTCCAATTATACATTCACTTTTTTCCCTATGTACACTCAAGGTTCATAGATAAGTGCTAGGCAATCTGTCATTTCAAACCTAGCCAAACCCACTAGCCTCAAGGAGGGCAAGACCAGCTAGATCGGTAGAGAATTTGAGGCTGCCTTCCAAATATCTCGGTTTGCTACCCTGCTTGACATGTAGTGGAACCTTGTTCCAGAGGTGAGGAATACATTGGGATATGAATCTATACTGTCAATGTATCTTATTTATCTGCTGATGAAGGTTTAGTTTCTTTAGCTGAGTATTTGCTGTACCATTTGTTCTGTGAAGGAACAGGAGATCAAATAGTGTTGGATCTTTTATGGCACGAAAGGCTAGACATAGATCTCTATGGAGGAGTCTGTAAGAGACTGAGTATAGAGAAAGGGCTGCCAGTCTCTCCTGATAACTAAGATTTTTGAGGCCACTGATCTTTTTAGTTATGAATCTCTGAGATCCCTCAAGTTGTGTGATATGTTTAGATAAATACTTACCAAAAAGTGCATTATATTCAATAATGGATCTGATAAGTTATGAGTAAAGGGAATTTAAGACTTCTTTCGATCTAGTGGAGATGCCTTTAGAAATTAGATGTGTCAGATGAAAGGCTTTCTGAATTACTGTGGAGACATAATGGTCAAATGAAAAGGAATTCTTAACAAGAGTGCTAAGATACCTTACAACAGTGTCTGATTGGTGGGGTGCATCTCCTGTATGATAAATGAAACTGTTTTGTTTACTAAAATGAAAATGAAATAAAATGTTTTACATTTAGTTTGAGAGCATTGTCCTTGCATCAATAGTTAACATGGTCTAAGCTATGTAGGAGCATTTGTGAGTCAGTTGAAAATCAAACAACACCACCCAATTTACTGTCATCTGCAAACTTAATCATAGGCCAGTAGTGGTGGCCTGAACGTCTGAAAATATATACTAAATAGGCGAGGGCCCAAAACTGAGCCCCGTGGTACACCACTGGTAACTGTTTTGCTTTCAGAAGTGGCACCTGCTACTTTAGCAACATTGGATCTGTCAGACAACCAGTTAGCTATCCAATGCACAATATAAGGATTTATATTCAGATTTACAAGTCTGTCAATAATGCTTGCAAATGGAATAGTGTCAAAGGCCTTGAATAGGTCTAGATATGCATAACCACTATCTACTGCTTTGGTTACTTTTTCAAAAAATTAATAAGGTTAAAGAGGTAGGACCTTCCGTTGATAAAGCCAAATTGATGAGGATCCAGGTTTGAGACATTTTCAATGTCCAGATTAATGAAGTCTGAGATAATGCATATCACAGCTTTACAGATGAGGCTAGTGAAAGTAATAGGTCTGTAGTTAGCAGGGTCCATGGTTGGGCCACCCTTTAGTAATTGCATTATAATATGTTTCCAGGCTTCATGAATGTAACCAGCAAAAGGCTTAGATTAAAGAGGTTAAGTAGAGGTTCACAAAGTCTCTATTTGGCACTGATAATCAGACAACCTGTATATTGTCAGGCTCATGGATGAAGTATTCTTAGTTTATGAAATGGTTGAGATAACTTGTTCCATAGTAATTAAAGTGGGTGGTTGGAACTGTGTTACCTGTTGGACAGCTGTAACTGTGAATGGAGTAAAATTTGCACTAAATTTGTTAGCTAGGATATTAGCTATTTCCTTTGGGTCAGAGAGTGTAGTATTATTGCAGATTCTCCAGACACTGTTGGGTGTTAGCTCTTAACTTCCTGACATAGTTAAAGACAGCTGTGCAGTTATTTTTGGTTTTAGTATTTTAAGTTCATACTTGGCTTTGAGCTTCCTAAAGCTTCCCTTAACTTCTTTGTTAGTTTGCCTAGGTGCACTTTTAAGGTAGGTAGAATGAGACCTCTTATAAGCATTAAGCAGTTTCTTTCTCTTGTTATGTCATTTATTTATATGTGTATTCCACCTGAGGGATTTGTTTTTAAACTTCTCATTATACTGTATTTGTTGTGGATAAGGACTGCTTTATCAGTACAATTATTTGGTAGTAGAAGTCAGAGGCATGGGTTGCAGTTTTAGTAATAGGATCCTTCACAGGAAGATTACAACATAATTTATTTAAGTCAGCAAGTAACCGAAGGTTTACTTTTAAGATGTCCCTAAACACAGAGCTATTTACAGGGGAAAGTACCACCAGCTTTAAAGGAAAACATCACTAACTTATGGTCTGATTTAACAAAGCTTGATGATATATGTGAGTTCTGCAAGAAATGGCAATATTTGTAAGGGCTAGATCCAGGATAGCAGGGCTCCTAGTAGGATGGTTAACTATTTGTGGAAGAGAGTTAGCATTTACAATGTGAGGGAAGTGCTAGGCATACCAACCATTGGCAGTGTAGGTCTGCCAGTTTATTACTTAATCCTCAAATACTTCTCAGCGAGTCAACTAAATATTAATCTGTGCTGAAGATTGTGACTCTGTGCTATTAATTATGCTGCCTCCTTCAGTCTGAGGTACATGGTTGAATTCCTTCCACCTCCATTTGTGCAGTGTGTGGCTGAGCGAGTCACTTAAGTGTCCAGTAGGCTTACCAAGTTGAGAAATATATATAAAAAAAATCTCCTATGCAAGATCCTAAACTTAGAGGGAAATGACAAAATATCATATGCCCCCCCCCCATTTATAAGGGTTTATATCAGATAACCGAAAGGTTACAAGTCCGAAGCTCGCAACTTTGAACTGCAAACCTCGAAAGCTGACAAAATTGAATCTGCAAAAAAAAAACAAAACTAAATACTCCCCCAAAATATGCTCTATGCAGGGGGGCAAGCCCCCCTGCCCCCCCCACATCCCAGCTACTTAAATATGCCAACTCTGAGATTGGACTATAGTGTAATAAAGGGAAATCTTCCCTTCCCGCGCTCTATGGTGATCTCCATTCTACAGTTTGATGTTTTTGCTCTTCGAGGTTTGAAGTTCGAAGTTTTGAGCTTCGGACTTATCAGCCTTCGATGTTCTGATATAAACCCATTTATAGCATATAAGATAATGCAGTTATTAGCCATCCATCACACAATGTAAGAGTTCCTTTCTGACAGATGATGTCCACATACAGGCAAGACGTTATTTATATACCTTTAAGTATCCTCGATGAAGACTTGCACTGCTTATGTCCAGTCATGATAAGGACCGTGAGTATAATCAAGCATTTCTTCACTTAGTCCCCTTTATTACATCTCTGGAACGTTCCAGATTTGATTTGTAGTGCTAACTGGTTCTGATTCTTGTTATTCTTTTTACTGTGTTATACGGGTTATTCTACAAACAGCTCTTTTCCAAAATGTCCACAGAGTCTGCCAGTTGTCACTCTAGCATCTGTCTCCATACTCATTCAGAATCTACTTTTCTGAGGACCCAGTTCATTGCAAAACACTCTATTAATGTTCACAAGGGCCTTTCATTCAGATAAGGCAAAACATAAGCACTGTAGGGCAAATGCATTTGGTTATGGGTAAGATCTGGAAACCTCATGTTTCCTATGCCAGAAAGCAAAATGGAGAGAAACACATGATCTCACCTGTACTGCCAGTACTTCTATAAGCATTTAAACTACTCCTCAGTCATCATAGCACATCATGGCTCCTTACTAATTTCACCAGTACACCCATCAATCGTTCATGATTGGTTTGATACTAATAGAATGATTTTCCAATATAGTCCTGTTTAATACCTTTTTTTTTTCCAATCACAGCTAAACTAATTTCAACTTTGAACCTTATTTGCTCAGATTTACCTGTAATAACCCTGCAAAAACATGCTTTACAGCCTATGAAGGCTAAATCCTCATAACAATGCTATACCTAAAGTTGAATATGCATTCCCTTCAGTAATGTATCACTAACCATTTAATAAAGAGAATAACATTCACATCCAGTGACTGTTGTCATGAACTTGGTATCATGCATATAAACATGAAGTTAACTTACTGTACATACATATTAAGCAGCTATTATTTGCAGCATAATATAATATGTTTTCAGATGATTTATAAAGTATATAATTTCCAGAACTTTATTAATAAAACATAAGTCATCAGATTTATATTCAGTGAATAAATAGCTTTTAAATAGTACCACACACTCATCATATACTGCAGACTATAAAAAACAGTTGACTTAAAAAAAACAAAAACTAAGTAAAAGTAATTCAGTTCTCAGAATTAACTAACTAGGCTCAAATACTAACATAACCATCAGTTTTCAATCATTAAGAACTCTTGCCATTACAGTAGAATCACTCTTATCCAGCCTCCTCTTTAGCCGGCTATCAAGTTTCTCCCATAGCCCTAGCAAAAGACAACAGAGAAGAACAGCACTTCTGTCTCCTCTAGGCTAAATAATGACAGACATTTGAGTTTTAGACTTCATATTCTTTAGAAAAATTCATACTAATACAAATCCTGTTATTCTAACTTATTTATAACCTATAAATACTATTTTGTATGCTTTTTTCTGATTAACCAGCCATTCCTTTATTCAACTTAAGGTCTGGTCCCAGCGAGACTGGATAAGAGGGAGTCTACGATACATTTATCCACATTAAAGGAAGAAATCATGTTCCCAATACTGCTAGTGTTCAATCAGTTGATCACCGTCCATTAAGTTCTGAAAACTTGAATTAACTAGAACTCATTCTTTTTTGAAGGTCCAGCTTAATACACCGAAGTACATTCTCAACTTAAAAAAATATGAACTCTCTCCAGTGTCTCATCAGATCTACCAACAGTCTTACTGGGTCAGGGAAAAAAAAGCTGTGAGAGGAGAAAGATGTATTAGTTTAAACGTACGTATTTTAAATGACATTCCCTCACAGAGTTAAAAAAACAAGCTCACTTTTGGATTGTGCGTCCTGGAAAATTATGGTCATAAAAGACAAAATACTACTACAGAACTTAGTTCAGTCTGCTTCCCTCTCATTCAAACAGAAAAATAACACAGTAGTGGAGTAGTGATGTTACACAGAATGGTAGTGCAAGTACAGGCAGGCAACATCCATAGCAGAACAACCAGCAGACACCTCGCCGTCAGCACCCATTTCATAACTATACAATGTAATGGGAATAATATGCAACCATGTGCATGCTGACTGTCCACACCAGTGTTCCCATTATAAATTTAGCAGTGCCCACAAAAATACGTTCACTGGGCTAAAGCTACTGAGAACAAAAATACATCTGCCATGTTCTCTGCTCTACTAAGCAGAGAAAATAAATGAAACTACTAACAGGGTAGAACTCAAACTTCCACCTCTAACAAAGACGCAGACACACACATACACACACACACACACACACACACACACACACACACACACAAAAACATAAAAACACACATCTATCTATCTACTGTGTGTGTGTGTGTGTGTGTGTGTATATATATATATATATATATATATATATATATATATACATATAGAGAGAGAGAGATAGAGAGAGAGAGAGGGGTGCATATATAAAAGCAGACTTTTAAATGGGTCTATATCATATGAATGAATGTTCATAATATCAAATGCTCTAAAGAGCGAAAATGCCGGACCTCGAACTTGTTATTGTGGGGGGCTGTGCTCCCCACACACCCCGCTAAATATATATACCAACTCCAAGATCGCACTACAGTGAGGAAAGGGAAAATATTCCGACCTTTACTGTACTGCAATCTCACAAGAAGCACTTTGAGGTTCGGCATTTTCGCTCTTTAGAGCTTTCAGCATTCTGAACATTCATTCATATGATATAGACCCTTTTAAACAATTACTCAGGACTGCTGGGACATCAGACGTCTGCAGGCATTCTCGCATAAAATGTAGGATACTTGCACTCTCTTGAGTCCTAAAAAGGAAATAAAGGCACATTTACCATAATGCACTGCATTAGCACTTATCTGTCTTACGCATGTTGGGTGCATTTTGAAGCTGTCTTCAGCCATGGAACGTGTCAGAGAAAGACTACAGTAGCAAGAAGTTTATGGACACAATCCCACTATTTTAAAAGGTTAGCAATCATAATAATAGCAATATTCCATGAGTGGGTATTGATAATGCTGGTTGTGAGCAATGGCGGTTTACTCATGCCTTGGAGTGAGTAATGCCGGTTCACCCATGGCTGGGTGTGCTCGGTGCTGGCTTACCAATGACTGAGTGTGGGCATGGCTGGTTTACTGATAACTTGGTGTGGGCAATGATGGTTTACCCTTGGCTTGGTGTGGGCAATGCTGCTTTTACCCATGGCTGGCTTACTAATTTGATCACTTGAGCAAATCATGCCACCTATGGGTAAACTCAACATTAACCACACCTAGTTATTGATCATTGCCAAAATATTTGATGTATACTGAGTAAACCATTGTTTAATTTACTTTCTGACAACTGTCATGAAAAGTATATATTATACACAATGTTTTATAGTTTATAGGGAGACTCTGGAGACAATGCCTTTTTCCTTAAAGCACAGTGAAAATTTGCTAGATTTTTACCTTTTTTTCTGAGTATATGATACAGGTGAGTGATGTGTGGATATGAAACTCTATTCTCAGGTGAAAAATATGGGGGCAAAGTCCTTCATTAAATACTTACAAGCAAGATTTCTGTTTTTGGTGTTTGGTATGCTAACCTGGAATTCGTTGCCAAACTATATAACCCTACAATCCTCCATAGGTCTCTTCAAAAATAACCTCAAACAGTATCTCAAAATGAACTGGCTTTGCCCATGTACCAGCCCTGATTAAGTTAAATACTGAAAGGATAATCTCTAAATATCGGAACATGTAACTACTTCACTAAGCTCTGTATACTATCTAATGTCTCCTGCCTTTAATTGTGTCTGATCATGTGAATTGTGTGTCCCTATTAGGGAACACCACGAACCATTGTACATAATCACTTTGTTGTATACTTTGTTTTATACTTTCAAATGTTATCTATGTAATTTTTGTCTATTTGGAGCTTTTCTCCCCGGGCCTCCACTGAAAATGGACATATATCCAGTCGGACTATCACGGTAAACAAATGTAAAATAAATAAATAATAAATAAATAAATGTTGACTTGTTTAAGTGTAATCTACATAATAAAGAATAATTTCAAAACTTAATTAAAGTTAAAAGGAAATTATCTGTTACATATAGATGTAAAATTGCCAGTCACATCTTTAGTTTGGAGTTACTGAGAAAACCTGTCCTTTTTTTTTTCTGAAAAATCCAGTCCCAGTACTAGCTACCATCCAATATTATATAATTATACTTTTCGTGTGGAGGGAGCAGTACATTCATGTGAAAACACATTTCAAAAGAATAAATTATTTAAAGAATTGCTCTTGATATTCGATACTGTTGAAGACTTGAACACTACAGGATTGCTGGCATGCTCACAAATTGGAGTGATGCTAATTGAAAACAATATGTACCTCACATGATGGGGTTATCTGCCTAAAAGATGTTATTAACTGTTTAAAATGGACAGTAAAGAATACATATGCAATCATGCCTTTACATGTGAACACTCGACAAGAAGGCAATGTCAGTTGGAGGCAGGTGCACTCATTAAAAACAAAGACTAAGTACTTGTGAAGGATTATAGAATTATCTTGAGTTAACATACAAGCAGTGTGAGCAAAAGAAGCTGGCAGTTTCCAACAACATGACAACAGACCCGTATTACCCCCATAATTACCACAGGATCTATTGAATAATTCTGAAATATTCTGATTGCCAAGTTGACTGTTGTGTTTTTTTATATTTAATTGAATGCTGAGGCAATTGTGCTTTGCAGTGTGTACACTTATGTCTTCCCAGTAAGCCTCACTGCTGAGTTCTCTATCAAAACAACTTTTATGTATAACGTAAGCTGGCCTACTCAAATGGATCACAAAATAATATGCGACCAGAATGGAAAAAAAGACTTTTCAGGTGAAAAAAGAAAGGAAATTAAGCTGTAGCTATTTTGCTCTTTATTTATGTATTTATTTTTACACACACACACACACACACACATTTTATATATATATATATATATATATATATATATATATATATATATATATATATATATATATATTTTTTAGTCTGTTAAGAGGAAGAGCATTCTCTCTGGAACTGAATATAAACGGAATAATTGTTATCAAAATAGTTTTGCCTGCCCATTGTAGTGCAAAGGATGGCCTCCTCCTTCCTATAATAACTATTAAAGAGAAAACTGGAAGAAATAAATGCAGGCATATAGTTTTTCCTAGAAAAGGTCCATTTGAAGTAATCTTCATTGCTTATCCTACCCTTTCCTGCTGGACTTATTCTAATACCAGTCCTTGGTTTCTTTCTTTTTTTGGTCACCATCTTAACCTTGGTCAGCGATCAGCAATAAACTAGGAGAGGGATCACCACATCTTAAACAAGACAGAGTTTTGTTCCTCCTCACCTGACAATGGGGATTATGCCTGTGAGACTAGTTTTGATAAAAATATTTTTCAGTTATGTGCAGTGGTAAACAAGCTGCATATAATGTTAGGCACTATAACTTGCAAAAGTACATAACCTCTAAGAGTACTTGAATGAAAGACAAGCAAGTAGCATTTATCATTCTCATAACACTTGTATGTTTGTACAGTGATGCAGTGATAAGCACTGCTACCTTATAACACTTGGCAGTTAGGCCCCTAGCTGGGAGATCCCTATAGTGCAAAGTCAGTATATTCTCCCTGTGTCCCCATGGTTTTTGGTAGGGTCTCTGGTTTACTCTCACATGCCAAAGAAATGCCTGTAGATGAGTTTGTGAACCATTAATTTGGTCATGTATGTGATGTGTGCATGCATGTGTGTGTATGTATGTATGTATGTATGTATATATGTATGCATGTATTGAGAAACAAACTAATAACGTTGGTGTACTGCACTTTATAGCTAGTATTCAATTTGAAGTACTTTAAACATGAATTCCCAAACAGTGTGACTACCTATATATGCTTTGAATTGCTTTTGCCTTAATCTGCTATTTTATAATTGTTGTGATGGCAGTAATGTACTGGCACTTTTAATGCTTGTTTGGTTGTTTATTTATTTATTTGTTTGTTGTGATTAGAAAACTTGACAATTACATTAGAATATGATTACTACTTCTTGTGCAGTTTGTGGATGACTTAACTTTCTGGTTCACTGCTTCATAGTACATCCAGCTAGTAAGATAACCTGCATTGTAACAACCAGCTATTCTTGAGTGAATTTACATTAACAGAATGTGGTTATCAGTGCTAACCATTGTGCCTTTGTTTGTTGTTATGCCTGCAGGTCCACCTGATACTTTGTGCAAATGCATTTTTGCTATTTATAGACTAATTTGCTCACTGTCACTTTATTGATAGGGTAGGTCAACAGTTTGCATTCTGTCTTATTACTTTGCTCTGGTACCACGCCTAACTGATAAGCCCATGGCTGATTGATTCCATACTGTAGACTGCTGTGCATCATACCGTTTAGTCCATTTATAATGTTAACCTCATGGAGATTCTAAACTCTCTGCAGGTAGTCGACCATAAAGACTTTGCCCACTGGATTTCAACCATTGGCAGTGGAAGCATTCTGTGAGTGCTGAAAACCTGTGCATCTTCGATTCATCACTACCTTTTTGTGCAGACATCATTTCCTTTCTTTAGCCCCTGCCTCCACTCATTACTAAATCACACACATTATATACTGCAGTATCCCATTACAGCCATCTTTGCAAATTTTACCATGGTATAGCAAAATAGAAATTGTCCTCAGCTACTGAATACTGTTGATTTGGAGATTGTAGGAATGATCTCTAAAACAAAAAACTAAAGAGCATTTAGCTTGTTTTTACGACAGCTGGTTTACAACAGCATACTAAAACTGCAAGGAAACTTGTAAACATGTTCTTTTTGTCTCTTTTTGCAATTGTTCTCTTTGGTGATAGTGAGAAAAATTCTGGTCCCTCAGAACAACCCTGTAAATCACAGAATAAATTAACATTGCCGACATCTCTCACATTGTTGGGTACCCAGCCTATTACCAATTCCACCACCAGAACTTATATTTGTCTGTAATAAAAACAAAATTCAGGGTGTCACCTAATATTTGAAACAAGCCTTCATTACTTCCAAAGATCAACCAATTTCTACTGATTGTCCCTATTATTTTTCCATACCTATACTGTATGGTATAGTAAAAGCTCGCTCATATTTATTAATGTTCCCCTGTTCTTCCTGCTTAGTGTCCCTAACATTATCCTGTTCTTTAACAAACTGTAGACCACAAGGAAGGAAAGACGGAATCCACACTGTGTATATTTAGCGATTTTGTTTTTTAATAAAAACTTCTTCAGGCTAGCATACAAACTATGTATGTAAAGTATGCTATTCTGAAGAAGTTTTTATTAAAAAATGAAAGCGCTAAATATACACAGTGTGGATTCCATCTTTCCTTCCTTGTGGTCTACAGTTTGTTATAGGTTTGTGTTTCTGATTATCCTGTTCTTTGTTATAAATACCTTGACTATTTTTAATATTTTGATTTGTTTGAATGGATCTACCTCACCCTAACAATGGGGCAAACTTAATTTCCCCAACCTTTATATATTTCCAGTCTTAGTTTCTGTACCATAGTCAGTGGGTATCCTCTTCCCAAGAACATGATTTCATGTTTCTCAAATTCAGTAGTCAGTCTCTCTCTAGGAGATATTATTCTGGTTACTCTGAAAAACTGACCTTTAACCAAATTATGTTTAAGATAATAAGGATGAAAACTATGAAAGTGTAAATTATCATTTGAAAATGTAGGTTTGCTAAATAAACTAGACTCAAAACCTAAGTAACCTTTATAAATAGTAGTATCTAAATAATTTATAGAAGTACCCTTATATGTAAAAGTAAATCTTAAAAAAAGAAGTTGTATTATTGATGTAGTCTATAAACTGATCCACTTGTTCACTTATACCTTGCAAATAATAAAGAAGTCATCTAAAAATCTCAGTCAAATCTTACACAATAAATGAAAATGGAAAGAAAACACGTATTTTAATTCCCATACCCACATAACTAAATTAGCAAAACAAGGGGCACATGAAGCTCCCATGACTACCCCTTTAGTCGGTTAATACAACTCACCTTCAAAAAAAAATGAAATTGTTGAAAAGACTATGTCCATCAAGTGCATGAGAAAAGAAATGTCACTCTGCTTTAAAAATTCACAATGTATGAGTGCATTATTAAACAGCTCTAAACCCTCTGACTTGGAAATACAAATAAATAAGTTTACTACATCAATTGTTAAAAAGTATATATTGTCCCTCCATAAATTGTCTTTAATTTTGCCTGGAAAATCCCAAGAATCCTGTAGTATGTGGGTAGCTATTTTATAAAAGGGTTTCACAATTCTATCAATATATACCCCCAATGGATAAGTTTTAGAACATTACACTAAAAGTATAGGTCTCAAGGGGGGTTTAACAATATCCTTGTGCGCCTTGGGAATTCCAGAAATCATAGGAATAAATGGAGTTTTATTAAGTAAGAACTCATAAAGATGTTTATTATGAACAGTCTGGGCAAAACCCATATTAGAAAAGTCACACATATTTTGCATCCATTCATTAAAATTAAAAAATGTTTGAGAAAGTGTATTTGAAGAATTCTCATCACAATGTTCATAACGGTGATTTTGATGTATGCAGTTAGTCCTGTTGGCATCCAACACTTGCATGGCATTATTTCCACCAATTCTAAAGTGTATAGAATCCAATTCTCCTAAGTCTGCCACATGTACATTGCTTGCCATATCCTGAATCACCCTTTGTCTCTATGGTAACCCTGAGAACGATTGAAAACTACTATCTGCTTGAATGTTCAAGCCAGAAGCCAGTTGTTGTGTCAAGGGAGTTAACAATTGATTAACTTGGTTAATTCTCCCATAACTTGCATATAATCGCTATGTCCCAAGCCAGCCACCATGCCACTACATGTCAGCTTGGCTGAACCGGAAGTAAATTCAAAAACCTCCTCTGAAGTCATGCACTCATGAATTAGGAACCAAAGTAAATCAGTTACTTGAAAATGAAGATGCTAGGGATTCAAAAAAAACTAATAACCATGTCAATAACTCTTAAACCATGATCGTGAAGCACATGTTCAATAAAACCATGGGTCTGATGCTGAAGTGAACCAAAAAATTTATTGATATAAAAAGTGAAGTTTAGCAAATGTAGACAACATGATCCCTTTTTCATGCACTTTCCTCTCGAGTACTATATATATATATATATATATATATGTGTGTGTGTGTGTGTGTGTGTGTATGAGAAGAGACGCAAAAGAAACGGCCCTTATTAAAAAAATCCTTGTTTAAAAACATCCTTATTTAAAAAAAGCCTTTGTTTAAAAAAAAAACAGAGACAAAATTGGAATACTGTGAATTGTATTGGCAGTTGAAATTAAATGCAACAGCCACCTCTGGAATTAATGATTCAATTTCGGTTTTACCAATTTTAAAACTAAGACCTGCCAAACTTTAATAATACACTTATTTACAACATTTTAACGTCTTTTAGTACTTCTTAGAAACTTTTTATGGTATTAGAAAATTTATACATATATTATTATTACTTTATATACAGATTTTGTACATAATTTTTAATACATCAGTTCATATTTAGATGTAATTTTATGTCTTACACAGTTATTTTAAATACATTTATATTAATTATTTCAGTACTCTATCACATCAAAACTAAATTTTCAAGGACCTTTATATACAATTATGTGAGTTCATTTTAAATAACTGTATTGTACTTGTACATTTTTAGGTATATTTATCAACTTATCAGAATGACAACAGTGTTTTTTGATTGTTTATTAAATAAGGATAGTTTTTAGTTTTAGGCTTTTTTAAATGAGAATGTTTTTGCAAATAAGGATTTTTTTTTTTAAACGGGACCTTTTCTTTAGCATCTCTTCTCATATATATATATATATATATATATGTTTTTGTTTAATTGTTTTATGTATCTAACTAGTGTATGCTAGGCTTGATTGGTGTTTTTTAATGATCTGACAGCTACTTAAAGAAATAAGTTTGAGCATGACGTTTGGGTATGAGAAAGGTATTATTTACTGTTCTCATGAAGTCCTGAGGGTATTCAGGATGAAAGTGCATGAAAAAGGGATTGTGTTATCTGTTTGTACTAAACTTCACTTTTTACATCAATAAATTCTTTGGTTCACTTCTGCATCTGACCTTTGGTTTTACTGAAGGAGTGCTTCACAACAGTGGTTTAGGGATTTTTGGCATGGTTATTAGTTTTTTGAACCCCTAGGACCTTAGTTTTCAAGTTGTCATGTAAACCACTTAAATCATACACACAAAATAAAACTACTGTTATAACTAACACTGACTGATTGTGTTACATCACAAAAAGTCTGTAAGACAGCATTGAAGAATGTAGTGCATGGTGCTTTGTGATTACCAGCCAAACTTAGGAAAAAGACAGCTTTGTTCAACACAGTTCAGCACTGTTAAACTCTAGTCTTGTGTTAAAGTATAAATAGTGGCCACCACATAAGAGCAATGAGGAGCTAAAACATTTTGGAGTATCACATTTCTTTTTGTATGTGGCAGCATGAAATGTATTACAGCTTTTAAAGCTGCTATATGATCAGAGATAATTTTCTCTTCTTGCTGCTTTTTGTGAGGCAGCACTAAGCATTACAGCTTTCAAAGTTGCAAACATTTTGTGATCCTATTATGCTTTTTTGTTGACCAGACCCCAAAAGGTCTCTTCTCAGGGGAGACCAGAGGTGGTATTTATACTACTAGGGCAAATTTGGCCTGAACATCAGGAAACGCCCTTACTTTTAAAAATATTTTAAAAATAGGTGCTATGAAATCTTTTATATCCACCCACTCTAACACCAACTCAGGCAGCTGGGACCTCAGTATACTATCTCATCCAAAGGATGATCATTTTCTTCTTTTTTACTCCGTCTTGCTTTGCATTGGAACAGCTAATGCTCCATTTACTATATCTAGCAGCCTACACATGTTACAGCTTTTAAAGCTGTGAAACACTTTGATCTTATACTCTCTTTTTTAATCTTTCTTATCTCTCTATCTCTCTCGCTCTGTGTCTGCCTGTGGTGGAACATGGAGCAAGTAAAGCTCCATGTACTAATTAGAATATGATTACTACAGAAAAATATAATCGGATCTCTCCCATCATAACCAGGTTGTTGTATGTTTTCAAAATGGATATCAAGATTTATCTCTCAAGCTTCACTTCAATTCACTTCACTCTTGAGCTGAATTTGTTGACATTCATTTCTTAAACATATAACAACTTGGTTATGCCCACAGACCAGATTATAATCTGTATATAATAAATGCTGCTTCCACTTCAAGTGAAACAGAATCCATGGCAAAATAAAGGGTTAAGAGTCAGCCAGCACACTGGCTAAATAATAAACTAAAGAAGGACTACACTGAAAGGAATTAGGCCTGAAACAAAATTACGCATGCAGCATGCAGCTTGGTCAGCATACTACAGCAGCAAAACAGTTACAAAATACTCATAAGCAAAGCAAAAACAATGTTCTTAAGCAATGACAAACATTGTTGCTGAGAAATTGTAAACATTTCTGGCAAGAGATCAGCCGTTGGCAGAGAGAATAAATGGAATTCAGATATCTCTCTTTCACTAAATGTCCGGTAGATCATTTCCCCAAATGCAGTAACTGAGGCTATGGCAACAATGTTTGCATAAAAATCTTACAAAGCTACAAATGTTACTGGACTTTTTCCAGATCAGAAGGTAGACAATTTATTTGATTTCATCTCTTCTAATAACTTTCTCCCAGTCATTCTTACTAATATCAGGAAATAGTTTAATGGCATTCCTGGTTACAGCAGGTCATGCTGTGATCATGGTTTATTTCCAAATGTCATCAGAGCCTGGAAATCTTTAATTGTCATCCTGTTTAGAGATGTAATTACCTTATGTGTAACTGAAGTCTTCTTTTCAGAATTCTGTGTTTATATGACATCAGATTTAGAATGTTGAAGTAGTCAGTGCATGGTGTGTGTGTGTGTTTTAAGGGGTTCTTCTGCAAAATAACTTCAGTCTATAGAATTTTTGTTGCATCCAGTACAGATGTGTGACATTTTGGATAGTTATTTTGGGGAGGGGGGCTGGGGGTTAATGACTGACAAAACAAGCTCTGCTTAGGTGCACTGTTACCCTTCAAGATCTGGGGATGAAGGAATGTAAAGAAGAAATTGGTGATATAATTCTATGATTAAAAGAAGTGGCCATACAATAAGGTAGGATCATCTTTAAGCACAACAAACAGGTTGATTAATGGCCAGCTCCATTATGTATAGTACAGGTAACCTGTGTTTGAATAGCAGCTCGGGTGTCTGTAGAAGCTGGCTGGGGAAGGATGGGAGTGAGTGGCTGTTGCCTGCTCACCCATCCTGGGTGAAGGGAGGTGGATCTGGCTTATCACTTGGATGACACCTTCCAAGAACACTGGATGTTACAATTGGGGAACATGTGTTCCCATTGCGCAAAGGCAAATACCATAGGATTCAGAGAGCAAAGGTATGCTCCTCATGGTGACAGCACAGGTGGAGCTTGGACAACTACCAGGGAGGAGAGGATGCTCCATCAAGAGTAGGATAGGCCATCCCTCAAGTGCCAGCAAGTTGGCTTGCTCACTACCACCTGATTCTTACTGTTGGGATTTCCTCACCCTGGAATGAATGGGTTAGAGGTCTCTCACCCAGCCTGGGAGTGCTTGGCTCTTACCCCCATGGAATGAATGGGCTGGGAACGCTCACCCAGACTGGGAAGGCTTGTTTTTTAACCCCATGGGATAAATGGGCTGGAGATTTTTCACCCAGCTTGGAGATGCTTGGATGTCACCCCCATAGAATGAATGGGCTGGGGGTCTCTCACCCAGCTGGGAATGCTGGCTGTCACTTGCAAGGAGTGAATGAGCTGACAGTCTCTCACCCAGCCTGTGAATGCTTTGTCTCACCCCCAAGGAATGACTAAGCTGGGAGTCTCTCACCCAGCCTGGGGATGGATGGCTCTTGCTCCTGAGAAAAGAATGGGCTGGGAGTTTTTTACCCAGCCTGTAAATGCTTGGCTCTTGCGCCCATGGAATGAATGGGCTGGGGGTCTCTCACCCAACCTGGAATGCTTGGCTCTTATCCCTATGGAATGAGTGGGCTGGAGATCTCTCATCCAGCCTGGAATGCTTGGCTCTTGTCCCCACAGAATAAACGGGAGCGGGGGTCTCTTACTCAGCCTGGAATGCTTGGCTCTTGCCCCCATGGAATGAATGGAATGATTGGGTGCACTAAGAATAGCCATCGCTCTAATTTCTATGGGGATGCAAACAGATTGATTAGTGAGGCTAAAAAGTACAGGAAAGTAGTAATAATTTCTATACCAGGAGTCTGTTACTGACATTAAACAGATTCAGGAACCCCTGAAATGGTGCAGTTACTTTGATCATGGCTGTCATACAAAAGGCAGTTGTGCACTGCTGTCAGTATGACCAGTTAGACAGCTGAAATTCCTTTAATCAAAAAATGCTTTTTCTACAAAATGCCAGCTATTAATACTAAAATCTGTGCTAACTTTGTGTGATTCCATACACGGGTAAATGTAAACATATAGCAAAGCAGCATTAGTGCTCTTAATCCCACTTACCACTACCATAGCCCCTAGGAATTCTTATAGAACTCTATGACTACAAATGAATTTGCATGCTGCCTGTAAATACTAACTACCATTCACTGATTATCCTTGGCTAAGGAAGAATCTGCAACTAGAGAGAACCCACATCATACTGTCTTAGCATATTCAACATCAGCAAAGTGGATTTCCTAAAGAAGGACAAATTTAAGTGAAAGTAAAGCCCTTCAGATCTGCCAGTAGCCAGGATTGTTTTGCTGTGCTATTCAGCCTATTAATATTAAAATATAAAATGTCCATTGTTGCACATTATTGTATTTTTGTAATTCCCAATTTTCTGGGCTATGAGTGATGACCATCATGGTGTGCCCCTCTTTGTGATGTCATATATTCTTCTTCTGGAGGGATGAACTGCATTTGCTTAGCAAGGAAAAAAAATGTGGGGTATTTGTTCAGAAGCCTGTAGTGCTTATATACATTAAATCGTAATTTCTGCAAGCCTTTTTTATTATTGCTAGGTGTCATGGAATTTGTTGCCAGGTATCATGGAAATTGTTTTATAGTAGACATGTATTTGAGATGCATAAGTAGCCACTCTAGCCCATACCTGTCAACCTGCAGATGTTAAAAATGGGAGCAAAGGTCACTGAAAAGTAGGAACATCCAGCTTAAAAATCTGGCCATCTAACTAGCATAAAATGTGAATACCAAATTGCATATCACTCTTTCCACTTCCAGTAGGAATGTGAAACACGTTGAAAAAGACAGAGTGAAAAAAATGATGAAAAAATGTAAGCATGTTTTCAAAGAAACATCCACTCAAAATCTTCTCAAATAACTAAAAATCCAAATCCACAGCTTCGAAGAGCAAAAAGCTTTATTCACCTATTACAGCTTCTTCAGACTCAACAATGCAAGATACTAGTTAATGAAATATAAAAATCAATAAAACTTTTAAAGAAATAGTCAATAAAAATGTCTGTAATAAAGTAATAAAATCAGAATGTGCAAACTAAATAATATACACTGATTGAGAACTTTTATGTACATACATATATATAAAAATATATAAAATATAAAAATATAAAATGACCAAATACCTAAACCAAAGTTCATTTGTATGTGAGTAATGTGAGTAATATTCTCAGTTGTATACCTTCAGTCTCCTCATCTTCAAATTCAGATCTGAATCTCATGATCCAGAAATTCTCCCTGCCTTCTGTATGTGTGAAAGATGGACACACAGAACAATTGGCTAAATAAACAATGTTGTTAGTCATGCAGTCCAGAAGCCTTGAGGAAATACCTATATTGAGTGACAGGATGTATAAAGGTAGGACAAGTATTGATGTAGGAAATTACATTGACCGCATCCATGTGTCCCATTCAGAGCATCAAGATTTAGGTGATCAAAAGATGTTCTATCACACAGAATTCTCTTAAGATTTTTCTTATTCTTGTTCCTAAATGTCACCCAAACTATCTCTGATCAAGGGATCAACCATCAAGACTTTCCAATGTGTTACATAGCCCACATCATTGGTATAAAAATAGAAAGATTCAAAATGGATGCATCAGGCTTCTGTATCTGATAAGTTCCCATGTCTGGTGCAGTCCCTGACCTAGAGTCTGCAATACTCTCAGTGCCCTATCTATTCTCATTTGCACTATAATCATGATCAATCAATATGTGTGTCTGTGTGTCCATGTCAAGGTCAGGGGCAGGGGCTGGGATTGTATCTGGAGACTCTAGTGGCCTGTTTAATAATATGTTAAACACACATAGAGGATGCAATGCTGGGACGATGTAGCAGGGTATTCATATGACAGGGTTTCCTGTAAACACCTGTATTGATTAAACCACCAGGTAATTTCTCTATAAAAATGTCTAAAAATGATATTTTACGTGCAGATGTCTCATAACTAAAATTCAAATATGTTGTAGATGAATTGATGGTGTCTATGAAGTCTGACAACTGATCATGGCTTCCCTTCCAAAGGAAGAAAAGATCATCAACAAAGCGTCTATAGAAGGATACGTGTTCCATAAATGCAGGTAAGGGGTACATGTGTTCATGTTCCCACTCTGCCATGAAAAGGTTGGCGTAGCTATTGGCACAAGATGTGCCCATAGCTACGCCATCCCTCTGTAAAAAACATTTCCCTTCAAAATAGAATACATTGTTATGCAAAACTAAGCTTAACAATGTGACTAACAGATTTACCTTTAAATCAGTCATACTAGATTCACGTCTTAAGTAACGCTCTATCATATCAATACCCAAAGAATTGGGTATAACAGTGAAAAGAGATTGAACGTCCATGGTCACAAAAATAAAATCAATCTCTCCTGATACTCCTTTCAAATGGTCATATAAATCAAGAAGAAACTGTCGTGTATCTTTTAAAACATATATATTGTCATCTACTATTTCTCTCAGATTATTCTCTATAAACATAGAGGCTGGTTCAGTTAACCACCCCCTACCAGCTACAATTGGTCGTAGGGGTGGATCACTCAAATCTTTGTGTATTTTGATAAGGCCATTGATAAGGGGGATGGTAGGTTTAGGAACGTCTAAAAACATGAATAGTGTATTGTCTATAAGGTTGCTGTTCAATAAGTGTAATAGTGTAGAATGCACTCTATGTGTATAAAAAGGGATAAGATCTATTGCTAGTGGTTGACAGAGCAGAGGCAGACAGAAAAGGAAACTGCCCACAGAGTATTGATATGATAGAGTGGGAACATGAACACATGTACTGCTTACCTGCATTCATGGAACACGTATCCTTCTATAGACGCTTTGTTGATGATCTTTTCTTCCTTTGGAAGGGAAGTCATGATCAGTTAGTAGACTTCATAGACACCATCAATTTATCTACAACATATTTGAATTTCAGTTATGAGACATCTGCACGTAAGATATCATTTTTAGACATCTTTATAGAGAAATTACCTGGTGGTTTAATCAATACAGGTGTTTACAGGAAACCCTGTCACATGAATACCCTGCTGCATCGTTCCAGTATGCATCCTCCCTATGTGTTTAACAATATTATTAAAGGACAGGCCACTAGAGTCTCCAGATACAATCCCAGCCCCTCTGGGTTTGACCTTGACATGGACACACTACATCATAGATTGATTGATCGTGGTTATAGTGCAAATGAGATAGCTAGGGGCACTGAGAGTATTGCAGACTCTAGGTCAGGGACCGCTGCACCACTGAAGTGTGCAGACTAGGTCAGGGACCGCTGCACCATATTTCTCTGACATGGGAACTTATCAGATACAGAAGCCTGATGCATCCATTTTGAATCGTACAGCTTTTTCCATTTTTTATACCAATGATGTGGGCTATGTAAAGGATATAGTCAAGACACATTGGAAAGTCTTGATGGTTGATCCCTTGATCAGAGACACTTTGGGTGATACTCCCACATTTAGGAACAAGAATAAGAAAAATCTTAAGAGAATTCTGTGTGATAGAACATCTTTTGATCACCTAAATCTTGATGCTCTGAATGGGACACATGGATGCGGACACTGTAATTTCTGTCAATACATCAATACTTGTCCTACCTTTATACATCCTGTCACTCAATATAGGTATTTCCTCAAGGCTTCTGGAGACTGCATGACTAACAACATTGTTTATTTAGCCAATTGTTCTGTGTGTCCATGAACACATGTACAGTATTAGGATGGCACACAAACATAATGCCCTAGCTAAGCATGCACTTGAGTGTGGTCCGCTGCACACCTTTAGTTTTAGGATCCTAGAGAGAGTTGTTCCAAATTGCAGAGGCGGGGATGTAAGGACACATACAGAAGGCAGGGAGAATTTCTGGATCATGAGATTCAGATCTGACATCCCACCAGGTTTAAATGTTAAGTTATCGGTTAAACCTTATTTGAAGATGAGGAGATTGAAGGTATACAACTGAGAATATTACTCACATTACTCACATACAAATGAACTTTGGTTTAGGTATTTGGTCATTTTATATTTTTATATTTTATATATTATATTTTATATAAGCGCTTTTTTATATATATGCATGTACATAAAAGTTCTCAATCAGTGTATATTATTTAGTTTGCACATTCTGATTTTATTACTTTATTACTTTAATACAGACATTTTTATTGACTATTTCTTTAAAAGTTTTATTGATTTTCCCGCCAGGTGGCGTATATATTTCATTAACTAGTATCTTGCATTGTTGAGTCTGAAGAAGCCTGTAATAGGTGAAAGCGCTAACTCTTTTTGTACTGCAATAAAGCTTTTGCCTTTCTCGTGAAGCTGTGGATTTGGATTTTGACATAGTTATTTGAGAAGATTTTGAGTGGATTCTGACTCTGTGCTGCCGTGTTTCCGCTCCACTGTTCTTGTTTTATCCATGTTTTCAAAGAAACTGTGTAAAATCTGTAAACTTAAATGAATGGTACTGCAAAATTCTATCATGCAAAGTTATTTAATTTTGCTTAAGAAAAAGGGGAGATGTAAGACATGTCTCCTTTTTCTTTAAATTACTGTTGCCACTAGTATGTTGGTCATATAATGTAGTTTTCTGTTTCCTAGATGGCTTTAAAAATCACATGTGAGGACGGATTCAGAAAATTGTATGAAGGGGTAAATCAGTCCTGAAAATAGGAATATTTCTCTAAAATAGGGACAGTTGATGTGTCTGCTCATGGGAATTGCTTGTGGTTTGTAGAAAACGACTAAAGGTTTCTGAATACCCCTCACAGTTTTGCCTATGTAGCTTGTGTAACTAGACACATTATGTAAAAGACATGGCAGAAGATAAAAAGAAGTGAAGAAGCAATATCCACTATGTTCAATGTCTTCATCTGACAAACACATTTGTACAAAGTCTCCTGTTTTGCTACCTCTCCAGTTGCATCACAGGTTTGGATACTGTTTAAAATGTATGTTATTACATGCTGGCAGTTTTTGTAAGTATGTGTACAGCTATTGTTAACTGGGTAAGTGAACTGGCCCTGAGACCCTTTTCAGTTATGATCTGGTGCAAGAAGCAAATAAAACAATTACACAGAATTTGACATGAGACATACATAACATTACTTAATATTAGTCTAGTAAGCAATTAAATTGCACATCATGGGTTATATTTCAACAAAATTATAATATCAGAGATCAAAAAATCATTAGTGAAACATTAACAACTCGTAAAACATTTAATAGTCTGCACATCAAGGAAAATAACACTAGTAGCACAACGGGACTCGGGAGACCATTAATACTTGTGCTATCAATACATATTGCATGTGTGATCATTATATAGTACTGTGTGACATTACAGAATACTATATGATCATTACAGAGTATTGTGTGACATTACAGAATACTATATGATCATTACAGAGTATTGTCTGACCATTTCAGAATACCGTATGACCATTACATAATACTATATGATTGGATTGTTACAGAATACACTGTGATCATTATAGAGGGTTGTGTGACCATTACAGAATGCTGTGTGATTACTACAGCATATTATGTGTTCAGTACAGAACACTGTATGATCATTAGAGTATTATGTGACCTTTACAGAATCATATGTAATCATTACAGAGTATTGTGTGACAATTACATAATCATTCGTGATCAGATCATTACAGAGTACTGTGTAATCATTACAGAATACTGTGTGATCTTTACAGAGTATTATGCAACCTTTACAGAATATTGTGTGATCGATACAGAGTACTGTTTGATCAGAATATTACAGAATGCAGTGTAATCATTACGGAGTACTGAGTTATCATTACAAAACACTTTCTTTCTGATTATGCCATGGTATTGTGTGAGCATTAGAAAGTATTGTGTCTAGTATAGAATGCTATGTTCCTAGTCACATAGTTTACTAGCTAGGTGTATAATATATATATATATATATATATATATATATATATATATATATATATATATACACATACAGTGCCTGTTAAAATGCCAGGTTTTTGTGATATAAAAAATGAAGAAAACGAAAAAAGAGTGTAGCACCATAGACATAAAACTGGAACTTTAATACAACAAAAACAAGAACAGGATAAGCACTTTTGGCATGTGCCTTCCTCAGATCATGAAAACAATTCCTACACACAACTATTTAAGAACCAGCTAACCAATCTAGTTAAAAGGCAAATAAGCAATTAAGCAATTAAAAAATGAGGCAATGAAACATAGCAACACTTACTCCCCATTTGCATAGTGCACTTGTAACAAAAACATGTTTAAAAATGACTTAGTTCCAAGCTTAGAACAAAACTACATTTTGTTAAAGACAATCAGCATAGAATATTAAAACTTATAGTAAATAAATAAAACACTGCTGTCATAACCATTATACAGCTTGTAAATCTGTTAAAAACTCAGAGCTCATAATGTTAACATAGCAGGTTCACAACCGTAATATTAGAGAAGGAACAGTCACAGCCTGATATATAACAAACAAATAACTATTGTCATCACACAGAAGTCTGGTGAACACTCAGAATTCATATTATGAACAAAATAGACACAAAACTCACCCAGTAATAGCAGAATATACTATAATGCCAAACTTAAAAGATGTCATGTTCACATCTCTGAAAGAAATGAAAGCATGCATAAACACGTATTCTATAGAAAGTATACAGAAGGAATATTATAAAGCTGACATCTGTAACAAAGACGGATAGAAAGTAAAAAATAATAAATATATAATGAGCTTCCTTAATGGCATAAAGTCAATCTTCGTTCCTTCAGGAAATGTTTAAGTGGAACAACACTATTAAGCCCTGGGAAACAATCAGCCCTTAAGTCCATTATCCATTTAGCTTCTTCCATTTCCATTTGATTTGTTACATCCCCTTCTCTTATAGTTGGGCGAACCATAAATCTAAATGTATGTGTGGCATTATCTTGAATATGAGCATACAACGCATTCATAACAACCTTAATGCATATATCAGATTGGTGCTTAAAAAGTCTTTCTTTTAACATACTATTCGTTTTGCCCACATAGAAACATGGGCAAAAAGCACAGGTAGCAACATATACCACGTTCTTACTATTACAGTTGGCATTTCCAAAAAACTGGTATGTCCTTCCTGTAACTGCATGTGTAAAAAAATTACTGGTATTGATAACAGTACAGGCTGTACAACTGCCACATTTCCGTGTGCCAGAACGTGGATGTTCATTCCTTTTGGCTTTGCAGCTTTTATTGCAAAACAACCTCTTTAGATTTTTCTTGTTCTTAAAACTAAAATGAGGTGTGGTCTGTACTATTTCTTTCAATCTATTGTCTGATATTAACACAGGCCAGTATTTTTTAATTATTTCACATATTGTAGAATTATCACTACTGTAAGTAAGGCTGGCCCTCATGGTCCCCTGCCCTACATTATGACGTATTCTATTGTCTTTCATCACTTCACTTGTCATTCCATTAATATACTGTTTAGAGTAGTAGGGTCTACCCTTATTCATTCTCAGATTTCTTGCACGATCTATTGTTATTCCTTCTCTGGCTGGCCTGTAACCATGATCCTTGAAATCTTGTAACAGTTTATTGCTTTCCATGAGAAAAGTATCATCCTGAGTACAAAGCCTGGACACTCGAGTGACTTGGTTGTCAATCATATTCTGGAAAATATGTCTCGGGTGCATACTGGAAAAATGCACCATATGATTCCTCCACATAGGTTTCCAATACAGCATAGTATTTATCCCTTCAATAGGATCCAATAGGATCTTGTCATCCAGAAATTCAATATCTGTTCTGGACATCTTAACATCGAATTTTAGAAACAAAGTAGTCTGTGTTAAACAATCCAGAGAATTTTGGACTTCTTCCTCACTTCCAGCCCATAGAATCATAATGTCATCCACAAATCTATTATAGAGGAGCACATTCCCTTTCCATTGGAAGTTTACATTCAACTGCCAATAGCTCTTCCCACCGGGCCAACACAAGATTAGCATAGCTGGGTACCCATAGCTACCCCCCACTTCTGCCAATAGTAGCTTTCTCCATAAACAAATAAATTGTTCTCTACCACCAGTTCCAATAGGCTGCAGACAACATAGGAGTCTAATTTCCTTTCTCTATACAAATCTCCTATGGCTTCAACACCATATGAGTTAGGAATCGATGTAAACAAACTATGAACATCCATAGTGACTAATAGCAAATGGGAGAAGTCATAGATGTTAGTAGTGACTTCCTGTAAATGCTGTATGAACTGTGCCGTATCTTTCACTATGTTCTTGTAATCACTTGTAATCACTCAATAGCTTTTTCAGCACATTTTCCAAAAAGACTGAAAGGGGTTCCATTGACCATCCTCAGTCTGCCACTATGGGACACATGGGTGGTTTAGAGCTGTTTTTATGGATTTTTGGCAGTCCGTTGATGATAGGTATGACAGGATGTTCTACTAAGACAAATTCGTATAGTTCCTTTGTTATACGCCTATTCATAAGCATCTCATAAAGTACATCTTCTATCCTCCTTTTCATAACATCATCTTCTTTCTTCATAATTCTTAAGTTTGTTGCTTGATCACTGAGCATATCCAAAATACTTTCATTATAATCATCCATACTCATCACCACCACAGCTCCTCCTTTGTCAGCTGGTCTAATGGTTAAATCCTCTCTAGTTTGTAGTTCTTTTAAAGCATCCAATTCATCTTTGGTCAAATTCTGATAGTGTTTACCTTTGCCATCTGTTCTAATTGTGGCTAGTTCTTGCTCACATAAGCGCATAAAAATCTCAACCGTAGGATGGCTTACTGGAACAAACGTGCTAGGCTTCCTAGGTGGTCATTCAGCGTCATGATCTGATCTAACATTGGACCCAAAAATATGTTTTAATGTCACATTACGTCCAAAACACTTTATATCAGTCACAAACTCATGCAGTGGTGAACATAAAGCTGGTATAAAACTTAATCCTTTCTCAAGTAGAGTAACAAACTCTTTTTTCAGAATACTATTCGAAATATTAACAACTAAGGAATTCATCACAGAACTTTCCTTCTCTTCCTTTCCCTGCTTGCAGGTCTGCCTACACGTTGCTCCTTCACATGTATTAAAAAAGGAAGTTGCTGTTCAGTAGGTAGATCTATCAATCCTTTCTTGGGTACGGCTCCTGCTTGTATAGTGGGCATAGAGGATGATTCATTCGTACAAGTAGGATTAGGATCAGTTGTTGTATTGTTAACTTGCTCCATGGGAACCTCAAGGGTTCCTTCAGTCAATCATTCTATATCATCATTTTGAGCACACACACTCCTATTGGTTACATTTATATCAGTATGGGCTCCATTCACTTGATGAACATCAGCTCTGTCATTTCATGGCGCGTTTCATCTCGCCTCTTATGCATCTGGTTGGTTGCAGTGACCTCATTCTCACTCCTCTTGTCACCCTGCCTTGGGGCTCTAGGCCATTCAAAAAGGTGGCCTTGTTTAATATCATTATAATCCCTTAATAACTTCTGGCTCTTCTGTTCCTTCAATTTCACTTCATAGGCTGCTAGTCTGTCTTGCAAGTTCTCCAACCTATGCAAATTAGCTTCAAACAAATCTGCAGATTCTAGCTCCTTTTGTTTACTTTCAATAACTTTATTAATCTCTTCTTCTTGTGGCCTAAAGAAGTCAATAAGTAACTTCATGTAACTGAAGTTAGTGTGGATGTTGATCGCCTGCCATTTAGCTAACAATTCTGGGTAGGTATTTCCGTAGCTAGGCATACATTTAACTCTTAGTCCACAGGGAATCAGCTGGTGATGAAGGCACGCCTCCATGTGGAAGCATTGCCATTGCAAAAGCTTTAAGCGATAGGCTGCATTCTCCACTGTTTTGAATATTTCTTCAAAACCTAAGTCATTTGCTGACTCAACGGGTATCAATAACTTCGTGCTGTCCAAATTAAGCTTCAAAAGAGGGTTAACGTTGCTTGTAGTTATATCAGTCACTACCGTCTTAGTGACTGAATCAGCAGAATACTGGTTACTGGATAAATCCATTGTTCAGTCTATGTGTGGTGTTACCAATAAAAACAAGAAAACAGTACCAAAATCCAGTAGCACCACCAAAGAACGCTCCAGTACACAAACTAGAAGAAAACAAAAAAGGAGCGTAACACCATAAACATAAAACTGGAACTTTAATACAACAAAAACAAGAACAGGATAAGCACTTTCAGAGAGTGTCTTCCTCAGATCCTGAAAGCAATTCCTACACACAACTATTTAAGAACCAGCTAACCAATCTAGTTAAAAGGCAATTAAACAATTAAGCAATTAAAAAATGAGGCAATGAAACATAGCAACACTCACTCCCCATTTGCATAGTGTACTTGTAACAAAAACATGTTTAAAAATGACTTATATCCAAGCTTAGAACAAAACTACATTTTGTTAAAGGCAATCAGCATAGAATATTAAAACTTATAGTAAATAAATAAAACACTGCACATTTGTCTATGGTGTTACGCACCTTTTTTGTTTTCTTCTAATTTGTGTATTGGAGTGTTCTTTGGTGGTGCTACTGGAATTTGGTAGTGTTGACTATATAAAAAAATGAGACCACAATAAATCATTTCAAAACTTTTCACACCTTTAATGTGACCTATAACCTGTGCAATTCAATTGAAAAACAAACAAATCTGTTAGGGGACAAATATAAAAAATAAAAAACATATAATAAGCTGGTTGCATAAATGTGCACACCCTTAAACTAATACTTTGTTGAAGCACCTTTTGATTTAATTACAACAGCCAGTCTTCTTGGGTACACACCTGACATCAATTAAAGAAACTCTGATTAACCCTAAATACAGTTCAGCTGTCCTAGTAGGATTTTCCAGACATTTATTCAGTTGTCTACTACAGCAAAAGCCATGGTTCACAGAGAGCTTACAAGGCATCAAAGGGATCTCATTTTTGAAAGGTATCAGTCAGGAGAAGGGTACAAAAAATTTTCCACAGCATTGGATGTACCAAATAGCACAGTGAAGACACTCATCAAAAACTGAAGAAAATATGGGACAACAGTGATTTTGCAAAGAACTGGACGTCCCTCCAAAACTGATGAAAAGACAAGATGAAAACTGGTCAGGGAGGCTGCCAAGAGACCTACAGCAATCCTGAAGGAGCTGTAGGAATTTCTGACAAGTACTGGTTGTGTACTACATGTGACAACAATCTCCCGTATTCTCCATATGTCTGGACTATGGGGTAGGGTTGCAAGACACAGACATTTTACACAGAAAAACATCCAGGTCCAGCTAAAATTTGCAAAACAATACATCAAGTCTCCCAAAAGCATGTGGGGAAAATGTGTTATGGTCGGATGAGAGCAGGGTTGAACTTTTTGGCCACAATTCCAAAAGGTACGTTTAGTGCAAAAACAACACTTTGCATCAACAAAAGAACACCGTCCCTATGGTGAAGCATGGTGGTAGCAGTATCATGCTTTGGGGTTGCTTTTCTTCAGCTGGAACTGGGGCTTTAGTCAAGATGGAGGGAATTATGAACAGTTCCAAATACCAGTCACTTATGGCCCAAAACCTTCAGGCATCTGCTAGAAAGCTGGAGATGAAGAGTACTTTTCACCGTTCAATACAACAATGACCCCAAGCATACATCCAAATCAACAAAAGAATGGCTTCACTAGAAGAAAATTTAAGTTTTAGAATGGCCCAGCCAGAGTCCAGACCTGAATACAATAGAAAATCTGTGGGGTGACCTGAAGAGGGCTGTGCACAAGAGATGCCCTCGCAATCTGACAGATTTGGAGCGCTTTTACAAGGAAGAGTGAGCGAATATTGCCAAGTCAGGATGTGCCATGCTGATAGGCTCCTTACCCAAGATGACTGAATGCTGTAATTAAATCAAAAGGTGCTTCAACAAAGTATTAGTTTAAGGGTGTGCACACTTATGCAACCAGCTTATTGTACATTTTTTATTTTTATATTTTGTCCCCTAACAGATATGTTTGCTTTTCAATTGAATTGTACAGGTTATAGGTCACATTAAAGGTGGGAAAAGTTTTGAAATTATTTGTTGTGGTCTCATTTTTTTTATATCACAAAAGCCTGGTATTTTAACAGGGGTGTGTAAACTTTTTATATCCACTGTATATATATATATTTATATATATATATATATATATATATATATATATATATATATGTGTGTGTGTGTGTGTGTGTGTGTGTTATAAATAATACATATAGTTCCATTTATAATGTATTTTCTAAATGGAATTCTTTTTTATTTAATTTCCCTCCATTCCTACTGACTATCAAGCTTCCCCCCAGCAGCAGTCCAGCTTAGCTGATATGTTTCCTCATTCTGAGGGTAGCCATGGAGGTGATTTGTGCCCTCACATACATCCTGGAAATGAGGGAATTTGTTATGGCCCTAAACCCTCCTCCTGGGGGCTGCATGAGCATCTGTATCAGCAGGGGATCTTATACCATCTCCCTGTTTTTGCGTGTTCTCACAAACTCCCTATGACAGCTACCCTCATTTTCTTAAGATCACTAATACCACATCCCCTGATACTCAGCTATTAGTGTCCTGCAAGTTCCTGATTTCACAGGTGCAGTCAGTTTGCTGGAAACCACCATCTCTCTCCTCGCCAGAATAGGCGAGCCAGCATATGCTGTGCACTCTTGCCTTACCCTGCCTGAGCAACCGCTTGAACCATTGGCTAATCTGGGTCATATTCCTGGCTTCATCTCTCCACACCTCACAGCCAGACATTAGTACTTCTGAACATTATATAGTACATATTTAAAATATACAAACTTTAGAGTCAAGCAGTGCAGATGAGGTAGATAGGCAGATAGCTTGAGAAAGAGAGAAGTATATACAAAATGCATTTTACTTTTTTCTTGGTTTGATCCCAAGGAAAAAAATCTGAAAAGAATCACTTCATTTATTGACTCACCTGATTCACAAACAACTAAATTCAATTAGGCACAGTATGACTGAATATATAGCTATAATTTAGTACAACATGGCAACTACAACAGCACTAAAACAAATAATAAATATAATTTTGTACAGTTTCAACAATGGTGAATGATTACCTAATGTTTGTGTCTTTCGGCTTTTCCCGGTTGGGGGTCGCCACAGCGGAACTCCGGTCCGCTAATGATTGGTAGTTGATTTTTACGTGCCGAGTTTCCAGCCCTGATGCACAACCTTCAACGAAGGTACGCCCATTCATGCATGTCTCCACACAGAAGACGCTCTAGCTGAGAATCGAACAGGACTGCGTCTTACTATGAGGCAACAATGCTACCGCAGCACCACCACCTAATATAGAGCGAAAAAGTTGAAACTAGTATATGCACTAAATAATGCAGGGATACATGTAAAGTGTAATGAGATGTATGCTGTATTTAAATGCTATATTCTAAATTCAGGGAGTGTTATAGAGAATTAAGCTGAAAAAAGTGTAAAATAATGCTGAATCACATATTGCAGGAATGACATCTGTGCATACCTGTTTTGTTAGTGGGTGTGGATAATCCAATAAAGGTTTAAAAGACAAAAACATTTGCAAAAAATCATCTTTAGTGATGTTGTCAAAATCATGGTCATAACCTCTTTTGGTAGATTCAACCCAACATAAAAAAAATAACAAAAAAAAATTAATAAAAATTCCAAAAACTCAAAAAAAAATCGTGAAAAATTTTTAAACTGACTTGGACTTTCAATAGGAGCAAATCATAAATTTGCCAATAGCAAAAAAATACTAAAAAAGCCTAATAAACGACAATAATAAAATTTTGAATTGATAATTTATTAAATGAAACAGAATTTTTTGTTTGATAAAAATTAGCAAAGACCTAATGCTGCTGGAAATTAGCAAAGGCTGCCTTTCTTTGTCTGTAATAGGAATCTCCAACTAAAAGAAACTAATTAAAATCTGGTATAAAAAAAAGAATTTTTTTTCCAAAATACAATCAAGAAACAATTTAATGTTAAAAATAGCATTACAAATTAAAAAAATCCAAACCAACTCCAACCATCAATTCCAAATAGATGGGGAAGAGGGGAATACAAAAAAAATAACATCAAAGCGTGGGGTTGTAATCAAAATTCTTCAAAAATAATTCAAAATTAAAATTGCAAAAAATGCCATGCCCTTGATAAATGAGTCCTCCTCACCACCATTATAACCCCCCAAACCATCTATAACTATACCATATATAGTGTGAGTGAATGTGGGAGATGAAACTATGGGTCTGAGGGAGAATGACATAACAGAAGTTTTGCATCATAAAAAAGATTAGCCCTCACTAATTTAAAATTAGTTTGTATGACATCAACGATTTATTCATTCAGAATTGTATTCTTTGTTCATGACTATGATTTTGTATGGTTGAACAACCGTATTGGGGGTGATTTTGGGATCCCCAAGACCCACAAGAACCTCGACTCCCTCAGACCCATAGTTTCATCTCGAGCAAATTAGGGCAATTTTGAAGAATTTTGATTACAACCCCACGAGACAAATCATTTTTACCCTTGATGTTATTTTTTGACATCAAATTATATTGTCGTTACATAGATGTTTTGGAACATTTATTAATTTTGTTTCAAACAATGATATAACACAATCAAGAGGTAACATAGGGAACAACATTTTTGCGAATAATTGGAAAATTATTAGTGGTAACAAGGATATTCAACAAGTTCTAGGTGACTGTCCAGCTTTTGTGTTTAAGAAACACAATAATTTGAAAGATATTGAGTTCAACAACCAGGTATGCACAGAGATGTCATTCCTGCAATAAATACATTTTAGAAGGGTCCCTACATACTAGTTGAAACCATTAAAAGAACATTTAAGGTTGAAGGTTATGTTGACTGTAACTCCACCGGAGTGGTTTTTACATGTTGTTCACCATGTCCCGCTTTTTACATGGGGCATGACCACTAAGCCTTAAAACTAGGATTAGAGAACATCTCTATAGTATTAAAACCAGAGATGACAACAATGCTCTTTTAGTTTATTATTAAAATAAGTGTATGATTTGTTTTTTAACTAATTGCATTTTCATAATTGATTTGCATTATGGTATTTAAGTGTTGGATTTGTTCTGTTTATTAAATCAGTTGTACGCTATTGCTGTTTGGTTCTCTTTATTTGTAAAATAATTCTGGCTGAAGCAATTACATTTGGATTGGAGTTTTCAAGACAGGAATGAAGAAGATATTCCACTAGTTAGTAATTGTATTTATTTTTCTACCGTCTGGTGGTGCTGCGGTAGTGTTGTCACCTCACAGTAAGATGCTGTCCGGTTCGATTCTCAGCTAGAGCATCTTCTGCGTGGGGAGATGCATGAATGGGCATACCTTTGTTGAAGGTTGTGCATCAGGTCTGGTAACTCGGCATGTAAAAATCAGCTACTAATCATTAGCGGACCGGAGTTCCGCTGTGGTGACCCCTAACCGGGAAAAGCTAAAAGACACAAACACAAACAAACATGTCAGAAGTCTGTAATCAAATAAATGTATAATAATTGCAGTGTTGCATTTCAGCTTGTTGGTGTCAAGAAGATAGGAATATACTGGACAAGTGATCACTGAGACCATAAGATGATTAGCCAAATATACCTTTAAGCAGACCCTTTTCAAGCACTTGATAGTGCTCAACTCCAAAACTGAGCAGGCCTGTACATGATAACCCTAGTGTAAATTTGTGTCTACCCATCCAGTCAGATGCACGTATTGCAACACATTGCAATCCCCAACATGCACCACACACACAAATGTGCCTGCCAGTTACAGCCATTTTATTAACTGTGTGTACCTCAGTTGTGTGACTGTGATCAGATGAATGAATAAATGGCCTCAGTAATGTATTTCAGCTATTTTTTCTCAGATAAATATAGTACAGCTGTTGCCACCATTCACACAAACACACGCATGGACAAAATATTTTAACTTAGATTGCACAACTATCCCTTTGTCTGTGTGGGTTTCCTTTAGGTACACAGATTTTTTTCTTACCTCCCAAAGACATGTTATAGGCAGATTGGTGATTCTAAATTGTCCGTAGGTGTGTCTGTTGTGTATCTGAAATGCATAAGAAAGTTCAGGCAATCTACTATTTTCTGTTTGTCTAGTCAATTCTGTGAATGCCATCAACTCTTTGTAGGGTCACAATAAGAGTTGAACGTCAATCATAAGCATAGGTGGAGATTATGAGAAAAATACATGCCATTTCACAGTTTAGAGTTGTCTGTAGTAGCAGCTGAATGTGATAAGTCATACAGCAGCACATTATTATTGGATTTTTTTAAAAACTGTATTTAATGAGAAAAATGCACCTTGTTCTATCTGAGTTAGTACACAAGTACTGACATGACATTCTTTCACTTAAACCTTGGGCTGCCTCTGGCACTAGTCACCTGATGTAGCCTAAGCCAATGGGAAATGGCTGCCCATTGTTTCATCCTGCAGCCCAAGCAGACTCCACTGAAGCACTGTTTATGCCTCTTACAAATGGCAGAAGTACCTGTAATAAGGAGAAATCACCTTATTTTCAAATGGGAATCTAGCTAAATGTTGGGTGATCAGAAAAAGATTAGCTTGAGCTGAGTAAGATGAATTTTAAGAGAACTCAGAACTCCATGTACGTGCTACAGAACATGATTGAAATTCTTAGCCCTGGAAAAGGAAAGTCAACCTAAACAAAATAAAAAAAGGCATTTGCTTTGGAGAGCTGGAGTCTTTACCATGAGCAACCTATGATTTTTAACATCAGGCTACCTTGCATTTGTCATATGTGTGTTAGCATGCACGTGTGCCCCTTAAATGTACAAAAACTGCTGTCTGTGACTTAATTTACAATCAGATGAGATGTTCAAGTTTCTTTCATATTTAAATTAAAATCTTTTCAAGATTAAGTCGTGTAGTAAAGAACAAAGCTTTATGGTCATGCAGATATTTTCTCCTTTTCTTACTCTTATCAGCGAGAAATTATGTGTTGTCCTGTTTTAACTCAAGTTTACGGTATCATGAGCACTTAAGCATAGCCAGAGGATTTTTGAAAGTAAATTTAGAACAAATCACTTAAAATTGTTTTAGTGGAACATTCCTCAACACATGGAATAACGTTTGGTCAAACTGCTAGAATACATGGGTAGTTTGGTTTAACTATATAAATATCTATACACATTTAATTAAAAGAATTCTAATAACAGAAAAAAATTGTTTCCATCTACAGATGGCAGCAATGTAGTAAATGGGTCTTACCCTCTTCTGTTCTGGCTGCAAATGTGGTCACAGAAAGTTTAATCCCTTGAAAACAAAAAAATGTCTTATATAGTGTAATGTGAGCTGTTGTGTCAAGTAGGCAGATGATCATATGAATTACTTGGCCACTAGAAGGTCAGCTTAGGGGACAAAAGTGACTATTACTTAACCCTTACTTCATAAGTCTTAGGGAAATATTCAGAAATATTTAGCTCATAGTGTTAAGTGAAAGAGCATGAAGATCAGTGACATGAAGGGAGGAGGCAATTTAGAGATGCAAGTAGTGTTCTCATGCAACAGCAGAAATAACATGGTATGCATGACATGCAAATGACTGCATAATGCCATGCAAGTGAGGGCCTGCAAACAAATGAGTTTCACTGTATATGACAATAATGAAATAAAACATGGTGGAGCAATCAGAGATGTTTAAAGCCAGTGCTAGGTGTTACTGTAGTCATCCATACCAGGATCTAGACCTGTTATAAGTGTTAGTGACAGCAACATGTACAGCTGAACAACAGGTGCAGCAGCCATTTTCAAAGTCAATGTAGATTATGTTACAAGTTGGAGCCCTGTGTGGCAAGGATGGGTCCATCAGTGCCTAACATGCTATTATAGGACATTATTAATTGTTGCTGTTGTGATAGGGAGATCATATGGGAGTTTTTATGCACATGTTGCTTGCACATAGAAACAATGGTGATGCTTGGACTGCCCATCCTTATGAATACAAAGGTATATGTAGCATTAAACATCTATGCTGCAGGGACCATTCAATCTGTGACAGGGGATATAATAGAAATTTTGCAGGCAACATCCTCATTGATAATATACCAGTTCCTTGATATGATGCTGTAGCATGTGGAGGAGTATATATGGTTTCTACAGATAGCAGAGGACACAACTACCCCAATCTGCACATTTCACAATATTGCCTGTTTATCTGAGACACTGAAAGCTATTGACTACACACATATCTCCATCGAGGCCCCACCAGCTCCATACAATGTCTGGTACATCAACTGGTGATTCCATTTCATCACTTGCCAGATGGTGTGTGATGCACAGGGTATCACATACAATGTGTCTAAGCACATTATAGGACATTATTAATTGTTGCTGTTGTGATAGGGAGATCATATGGGAGTTTTTATGCACATGTTGCTTGCACATAGAAACAATGGTGATGATATAATAGAAATTTTGCAGGCAACATCCTCATTGATAATATACCAGTTCCTTGATATGGTTTCTACAGATAGCAGAGGACACAACTACCCCAATCTGCACATTTCACAATATTGCCTGTTTATCTGAGACACTGAAAGCTATTGACTACACACATATCTCCATCGAGGCCCTTCATCTCTTGCCAGATGGTGTGTGATGCACAGGGTATCACATACAATGTGTCTAAGCACCATCCATGAAGCTGTCATGATTCTCATATGTGACACATGTGTAACCCCCTCCCACCATTTTGTGTAGAGTGACTTCCCATGGGATCATCTTGTCAGTAGGTGCATACATTGGTGGGTATATAGGTCACTATAAGCAGTTCTCATTCAGGCAGGCAGCAAGCCACATAAAGTAGTGTTTACTGATGTGTGTTGGAGGTGATGGAGGATATTCATTGGCACTGAGGATGATGACTTCCACCTGAAACTTTCACACTATGGCTGAGATGGCTTACTACACCACAAATTTGCAGACATGGGATATTGTCAATTGTCTGTTTAGACTCCTAAATGGGTGGGTACCGGAGACCGTCAGCCAAATATTTCTGGTATGTGCCATGTTATATAATATGGCAGCACACAGATACAACATGGGAATACCACGGTACTGCTTGGTAGACCTGATGCAGCTCTGGATGAGGGTTGGGCATAGTCAGTGGAGGAACAGGCTTCAGGAGCACCCCATGCAAGGCAGATGTGGGTACAATCCTTTGGCAAAGAGGCAGCATGTAGTACACAACTATGAGACATGACACTGACAACACAAAAAAAGCTATTTTATAGATTACCACATTTAGGCTATGCAATACAGTGCACTGGCTGCTCACACTGTGCATCAGATATTACCTTACCCACATATGTCAGAGGTTGGGCAAAACACAGTCATCAATGTTTGCGCAAGTGAGGGTGGGCTTAATGACAGGTGACAGCTATGCTATCATATGATCAAGGATCATGGGAGGTTGATGTTAGCCACTCAGGTGTGTAACATGTTTGGAGGTAGTCAGAGATCACATCCTCCAGTGGCAGGATAGAGAGTGAACATTGACCATGTGTACTATTTTTCAGGGCTTGATGCAGTCCATGGTAGGAACAGTACAACACTGTATAACAATATAACAAGAGAATGGACAGGACCCCTGATGTGGTGTTCCTGTTCGGGAGCAAATAAATGTATGGCATCTATGACTTGGATGATAGTTATGGATAGTCACTATGCTTTGTAGGCAAACAAGGATATTGATGGAGTAGAACTGCATGACTGGGAGTCAGTGGGCTAATGAGGAGTCCCAGAGGTGCCTGAGAAATGCTGTTGGCTACTACCATGAGACTGGCACACCATGTCACTATGCAGGTGCTGCATGTTATAGTGCAGATCATACAATACACTCACCAACTCTGCACCATGTATGTAGCAGGTGTCTGTGCCTGGGTCACTGACCTGCACATCTGTTGCTTGATGTCAAGTATTGTACCCAGGTCAGGAAAAGGCCTGGTGTTATGGTGGAAATGCTCACTAACATGTCTTTCTCTTATTGTGTGTGCAAAAATGTCAGACTTAGTGTGGTTTACAGGTGCAGCCTGGGATGGTGACTCCTGTATAGCTTAGGTGGTACTCACAGTTACAGAATACTCATGGATAAACACTGGTGAGGCATGAAATCTGGAAGTGCTCTGACACCATCAATTGATATGCAGGGGATGTGTGCAAGCCAGATATGGAAATAAGGTGCATAAGGAAAGCTGGTGGTGGAATGCAGAAGTCTGGGAAATCATCAAAAGAAAGAAGGAGTGCAGGAAAAGGTAGGAGACTGAAAAGACTGACTAGGCTAGGAATGAATACTGGTTGACTAGCAAAGAAGCTAAGAAAGGAGTTGCAGTAGCAAAGAACTGGGTATCGGGAGGCACCCTACCAGCTTCTCGAAAGTGACTCAGTACGTTGCACAAAGAAACTATATCAGGTTGCAAGGCAAAAACAGAAAGATAAAGAAAATAGACACTCTTCATAAGGGATGCCAGCACCAATCTTCTCACCAATTCACAGGACATTAAAGGCAGATGGAAGGAGTATTTCCAGCAGCTTCTGAATGAAGAAAACTTTACAGCAGCTGTACTGCCCCAGAAACAGCCCATGATGAGAGAAGAAGAGGAGCCCACCATAGAAGAAATATGGATAGCACTAAGGAAAATAAAGTCAGGGAAAGCAGCAGGCTCAAATGAGGTCACAACAGATATGATAAAGATGCTGGGTGAGATAGGGAGAAATGGTGCCTGAGGGTACTAATAGCAGTGTGGAGAGAAAGGCGTATCCCAGATGACTAGAGAATAAGCATACTAGTGCCAGTGTGTACAAGAACAAAGGGACATCCACAACTCTGGGCAGTACAGAGGCATCAAACTCCTATCTTATTGCATGAAAGTTCTGGACAGGGTGATTGATAAATGGATATGCAGAGTACTAGAAAGTAAGATAAGTAATGAACAGTTCAGATTCAGATCAGGATACAGCACAACTGACCCAAAGTTTGCAGTGAGACAGATAGTTGAGAAGAAACTAGAGATCAGGAAAGAGTCGAACTGGGCATTCCTAGACTTGGAGAAAGCATATGACAAGGTCCCAGGAAAGCTGATTTAGGCAGTACTATGGTGGTTTCATGTCCCAGAAACATTGGTAGAATTAGTGCAGGCTATGTACAAGGACCAAATGACTGAAATACAAACAGTGTTCCGCCTCACAGAGGTGTTTCCAATAGGAGTGGGTGTGCATCAGGGTTCAGCTCTGAGCCCACTGCTGTTCATATTGGTGATGGATTACATTAACAAACAGGTTAGAGGGGACAGATCAACAAAGTTGCTGTATGATGATAATGTGGCATTACAGGCAGACTCTGAGCAAGAACTTCAACAAAGAATAGGGGAATGGAATAAAAAACTGAAGGCACATGTGATGAAACTAAGCACAGATAAGACAGTGGTAATGGCAGCAAAGTGGGGAAATCAGAAGAAGCTGAGAATTAAGATAGAAGGGAAGATAATGGAACAGGTAAACAACTTCAAGTATCTGGGAGGGGTGGATGAGGAGAAGGGAAGTCTGAATGAAGAGGTCAAAGCTAGAATCAGAGGGGCTGCAGCCAACTGGCATAGAGTCTCAGGTGTAGTGTATGACAGAAGAATGCCAAAGAAGCTGAAAGGTAAGATGTATGAGACAGTGGTGTGACCTGTATTACTGTATGGTACAGAAACCTGGGCAGTAAAGGCAGAACAGATGAGGAAGCTAGAGGTGATGGAAATGAAGTGCCTGAGAAGGGTGGTACGATGCGCACTGTGGGACAGACAAAGAAATGAGGACATAACAACAGAAGACAAAATAGCTCCAGTTGCAGAAAAGATAAAAGAGAACAGATTACAGTGGTTCAGACACGTGCAGAAAAGTAGGAGACAATCTGGTGACAAAGATTTGGAACAGACAGGAAGAAGGTAAGAGGAAATGAGGGCATCCAGCAAAGAGGTGGATGGATTGTGTGAAAGAAGATCTGCGACAGTAAGGCATGAGTGTTGAAGAAGGCAGGAGTGTGGCATTGAATTAACAGAGATGGCAACAGTTAACATGATTCCCTGACTACATGTAGAAAAATGAGAAAAAGGGGGTTGATGATAATGATGATGATGTGTACGAGCCACCTAATGTTAGTGTTGCTGTCATTAATTGTTGCTCTCATTGCAAAATGTGTAATCTGACTGTGTCATATGCACATTGTCATGATCATCATCAGCCACAGGCGACCTGCTGGCATCAGGTACATGCTGTACTCCCAAGTTGGACTCCTCACCACTGGAAGTGTGAAAACATCAAGATAACATACTTGTGGCCACAGTGAAATGTATAGCTCATCCCCACATGTGGCAGACATATTGGTACATGACACAATCTATGTATACCACATAGAGACATGCACACTTTGTTTTGAAGGGTGTTGCAGTCACAGCCTGCCTGTGCCTAGATAAGAGATATATAGAGATATTTTGATGAATGTGCCCCTCCCACGTGCGGGTCACTCTAAATCATGGAAATGTGTCTGCTATTACTAACCAGGGGCACCAGCTACAGATACTTGGGCAGTTATCTCCAGCCTAGCTCCAACATCAAAGTCACCAGCAGGCATAAAAGTCCATTCACTGCCCTGAGTCAGGGGTACCAGAAACTCTTACAATTCTGTGAGTCACTGCTGTGTGCACAGTCCACCTCCTATGGTGGACATGTCCATGGAAATGCCCCATGTCTCTGTTTTGGCATGGAATACCATTATCAGTTACTCATCACTACACCTTTACTCCAATCCAGTTATAGCTGCCCTCAGCACTGCCCTGTTTCACTCTCAGTATACACATGTTGCGTGTGTGTGTGTGTGTGTGTGTGTGTGTGTGTGTGTGTGTGTGTGTGTGTGTGTGTGTGTGTGTGTGTGTGTGTGTGTGCGTGCGTGAGTGCATGTGTGCATGTGGGGGGAAGGCTTACATTGCCAATCTCATGGTCCCATGAATATTTGTATCTGTGGATTACACATGGTTGGTGTGTGTGTGTGTGTGTGTGTGTGTGTGTGTGTGTGTGTGTGTGTGTGTGTGTGTGTGTGTGAGTGTGTGTGTGTGTGTGTGTGTGTGTGCGTGCATGTCTGTCCTTGGCTGACACATGTATGAGCAATGTCACCTCCCCCTTTTGATGCCAATGTACCTGCCACCTGTCATGCTGTGATCATCATTCCCCATCGTATACCAAAAGCAGTGTTGGGCATATTATCACTAGCCATGATCCATCATCACTGCATTGACATAATGTATTGCTGTGCACATTCCCTACTTCCCTACCTTCTATATGCATAACCATGCTTTCACCTTTGTGGAGAGGTCATTGTGTCCTCTGTACCATGTATTGCCCTTGGTACATGTAGGTTACAGTGTATATCTTTCACATTTGGATACCCAACTGTTATGCCCTTATAATGTGTTCCTTAGTAAAATATCTGCTCTCTCATAGCTGAACATGCAACTGTCATGCCCCTGTGCTGTTTTCCCTGCCACAGTAACCCCACCCCCTGACAGCTGGATGTGTAACTGTCAAGTTTTTGTCTATCATACCCTTGTCTGGATTACCTCACCAACTTTTTATGGTTGTTTTTGTTCAGTGAAGTGCAGAGGTACATTACCAGGTATTTCTCTTCCTTCAACATGCCTATATCAAATTGCATTGGCTACTTCACTGAAATCTTGAATCCTGACTTACTTATCCTAGCACAGTCTCTTGCAATATGATGACCACACTTTATAATGTGTTAAACAGGCTTCATAGTGTGGTGGTTATGCTAAAATGAAATTTAATATGATTGTCTCTGAGTCACTACCACAAATCATTGTGCTTTCACAACCAATCTTTAGCTTTTATGCTCCTGCTCATCTGAGTGCTGATAGGATATGTGAACATTGTGCTCATGCATGAAGCGTGTTAAGCTCATAATGCTGTGATTCTGCTCTATGGATACTTTCAGTAATGAATTCTGCTGCCCTATGATTCACACCAATTGGCATTCCAGTGTGCAGCCATCTGTATGGAGATGCTATTTTCTCCTTGAGTGGGCATGTGGAATGGATGTAGCCTCTTCATGGACTTGGCACAACAGTGCTCTGCCTGGTGTGAGGCAAACAAAGAGAGAGAGAGAGAGAGAGAGAGAGAGAGAGAGATCAAGATTTTCCATTATCTCTTCCATTAGGACTTTGAGGAAAACCAGATGGGCCAATATGACTGCCCATTATATAAGGTGAATGCCTAGCACCAATTTGCCAAAATTATGAGTGATTCCATTGGTATCACCTGTTCTGGTAAGTAGTGCAGGTATGGATATAAAAACCTTTAATGACACCACCCTGACCAGCTTTATCTGTAGGAAATAAAAGCTAGGGAGAGTGTTCCAACTTGTTACTGTAAGCCCTATAAATTAGTATTTTTTTGTTCTTTTTTCCTTTTCTTTTTATGTTGTGTATTTTTTTTCTTTCTCTTCTTTTTAGAGGCTTGTTGGTGTGCTGCCTCTTCTTTCTTTCATTTACAGTGGCTGAGAAGTGTGATCTGAAGAGACAAGCCTTACTCAGCAGAGCTCAGTGCCTATTATATACATTACTGCAATGTGCAACTGCAATTCACTTTCTAACATACATGTGTACTACTGTGTTCTATTTTTTCACTTTCTTTTTTTCTCATCCATCTACATGTTCATCTGCAGAAGAGGTAGAGGAGTGGTAATGTGAACCTGGGTGTCTGCCTGCTGACACATCTGGTGCTGGGTTAACAGGCCATCTTTTTTCAGGGAGACAGAGGTCCTCTTGCTGAAGGCAAACTGGTTGATGTGCTGGTGACCTCCATGACCTCATCTCAGGGAGGTGCAGCGACTCCTTTTCTGAGAAAGTGGTTCAGAGGTTTCCTCTGAAGTCTCCCAGCATGAGGTACAGAGGTAAGTTGTATCTAAGGTGTGCTAGCAGTTGGGCAGCTGCATAGACATGGTGGAGCTCCCTCAGGCATGGATGATGGAGTCACATGACCAGTTGGGTACAACCATCAGGACCCCAGAGGCAAAGCTTGCTCATGACATCAGCTACAGAGGTGAGTGATGGCTGGGTCATCTTTCCTTTTGAGTCTTTTTGGCATGAACTCTGTACCCTTATCCAAGTGTCCCCTTCCTTATGTATCATTCCTCATATTTTGTTTATAGCCCAATCCTTCCAGTCACCAGTTATCCACCCTTTGTATGCTTGTATCCCTCCATTGTTGTCCCCACGTGTCCACACTGCTCTGTTTATCTGTGCCTGCATTTTATATTTGTCCATCCCTCATACCTTCTGTACTTCCCCTAGTCATCTTACACAAACTCATTATTAATTTCCCCACCTACACTTCTTTTTCATACCAGTAAAAAGGACCCCTATTCCGCGAAGAAAAGCATGCCCTTTTTTGCCTTCAAACTATCATTCCTTATGGTTATCCTTATGCATTTCCTCTACTTGCTATTCACCTGTTTCTTCATTTTCTATTTCTCCTTTTGGAAGCATTCTATATAATTGAACGTTTGTAATCTCAAACTTGTTTAACACTAGCAGAAGTGATCCAAACTCATTTGATCACTTCTGCCAATGTTAAGTCCATGTGAGATTGTGCACAGTGGGGATTGGGGAAACTGCCGTTTCCCCACTGTAGAGGGATCTCAGAGTTGGTATATATAATTAGCAGGGGAGTTAACAAGTTTTGTATTTTTCACTGTTTTGGCTTTCAGTCTTTTGAGATCGATCATTAGCCATTCAGGATTTGTGTTCTTCGATGTTTAGAAGTGCACCCCTGTTTCCTTTCCCTTGATTGGATAACAACTGTTGGCATTTTGCTGTGCTGCCCCTCTTTGGCCTGCTCACAGTGCCCAAGATGCAACAATGAGGCAGTTTGTTGCACAATATTTAAACAGTTTCTGGGTACATGTTCCACAAAACTCCTGTCAGATCCCCTCACTATCTTAATCCTCAGTCCCTTAGTCACTAATGGAACTCTTGAGCAAATCTCCAGGTCCACCAAACAGAGAGTGAAACAAACACAGTCCAGGAAATTCAAATAATGTGATTTAGCAGGTTGCACATTTGCATTCAGTCTAGAAGTTTGAAAGGCTGCAGGTTCTATTTGTATACAAGGTGCCTAGCTTTGTGTTCCAACACTGACTCTGTGCTGCAGGAAGATAGAGGTGGGGGCTGCTGTGAAGTGCCTTTCTTTAAATAAGACATTAAAGTAAGGTCCCATGTGCCTGAATTGGTTAGGTGGATGTTAAAAATTCCATGGCATCTATTAAAATAAACATTATTGTTCAAGTTCATCTTTATTATAATGCTTAATGACCTAAGCACTTAATAATAAAATTAAAAAAAGTGAATAGAGCATCACAAAAAAAGGGAAAAAACAGCAAAGTGAAGTAAATTATCAATTGTTATATTCTCAGCTGAATGAGATAATGATTAAAATAATGTACAGCAACAAATAGCTTTAAAGGACAGCAGAAACAATGTGACAATCTACTACAAATCACATACTGCTACAAGGAAATTGCCAAATTTATTGAAAAATAACTTGGAAATCTGCCAGTGTTGTTCAAAGTCCAGCCAATAAAAACAACAAGCTTCTGTCCTTTTTTCAGTGTCAAGCATTGTTCCAAGTCTACCAAATGATCCTTCAACAGATCACAGCAGCAGATGGAGGCAGACAACAGATGGGGACAGATAGGGAATAACACTGTTAGATATCTTTGTCACCAAACAATTAAATTCAGTATTCCATACAGTTTAAAACACCAAATCAGAAAAGTATAAGAACATAACAACTGTCCCTTTTTTTTAAAACTGTAAACCCGAATTGCGAAGCAGTCTGCAGTGTGGCAGTTGTGTGTCTCCCTGTTTTAGCGATGTTAGTTCTTGCCGTCCAGTTTCCCAGATATCCCTTCCTGAATAAATACCACTATGGACCTCTCATAAAAAAACAGACCACAAGTCCACACTGACTTGAGCAACAAGAAAATGGTATTTCTTTTACAATTCCAAGTTCTAGGAAGCCTTGAAAAGATGACACCTGACCCAGGTTCGTAAGACTAACCATTTCAGCAACTGATTAACCTTTTACCTGTGTCTATTGGCCAGTGATTGTCCTGCACATGCCACCACACTGTAACCTGCTCATATACTTCTCTCCTACATCTCTGTCGAGGAAAGGATAGTAATTATCATTTCAATACTGCTGGTGAGATCCACAAGTGTCATACCTCTCAACCTCTTAGAGAAAGAAATCTGGACAAAGCCATATATAAAAGTGGGACAAAGGCCCCAAAATAGGGACAATTTTTAAATATTGCTCTTACAAACTTACAAAGGTGATAGAACAACAGGTTTTGCATTATCATGGATTTTCTGGAGGTTATGAAGTCTGAAGCTCAAATGTCTGTCATTATTTTCTAACTTCAATCTTTAATGATGTGCCACTAATTTGCCAAAAGACCACAGTTTTATGAACGACAGACTAAAAATATGAGGCAAAAATCTAGGCATTCTGTGAGAATCTGTACAGTTGAGAGGTATGACAAGCGTGTTTCTCTATAAAGCTCATTCTACTTTATCTTTTAAATATATATATATATATATATATATATATATATATATATATATATATATATATATATTGTTTTCACTCCATTTAGAACATTTATGTCTCTGACACATTTACAAAACATTCTGAAAATATTGTGGTAACACATCTCAGGGCCCATCAGGAGCGTCAGACACCTTAATTAAATAACCTAAAACTGAAATTTTCACTAGTTTTACCTTAAATCTTTTATGTTTTTGCACTAGCAGTGCATCAGATTTAATAACCTTTTTGTTTTTGGTACTATTTGCTTGTGCTTGTTGCTGTTATATGTGTCTATTTAGGTGAAACTAACACTTTTCTTTTAGTCGGTGTATGTATTTTCCACTGTTTAAAATGTGTTTCTAATGTTGTTTGGATGTATACTCTGCTGTCTTCACTTATAACTGGATCTGATCTACATTAAAGAGCCATTAAGGCCATAAATAGAATTTGTTATCATATCTTGGTTTTGCTTGAAGTTGCAATGCCTTTACATCACTCTAAGGGATTAGAATTTTTTGTATGTATATCTGTATATATAAAATTTCTGTTTTTGTTTATTGAAATTTTTAACTGAGGTAGAGCTTTGATCAATAGTGATCAATTTCTGTCTCAGCCTGGGAGAAAGGCAAAAATATAGCCCAACTGCGAAAAACAAAATTAGACAGAGAGGTAGAATACAGTACCACATTTAATAAAACGTGCTATGATTCACATTATATACGCCACATATACATAATTTATGTAAAAACTATTTAACTATAAGTATAAAAATAGGGTTTGTAAGATGAATGTTAAGTTAAGGGGGCTTCAAAAAGGAGAAGTAAATGCATGGGACGTGCAGAAAAAAGATTTTAAAAAGGAAAAGTAAAACTGTACAGAAAATATAGATATATTGAAATGGTAGGTGGATGCTATAACCAGTAAAATTATGTAAATATATGAAGTGGGAGCTATAGGGAAAGGCGAAGGTGCAAAGCTATATCAGCAGTAGTGGAGGAAAGAAAATGTGGGAGAATAATAGGATTTAGAAATAGAAGAGAAGGGATTAGGTTATGAGACCTGAAAGAGACTGCAGCTACATTCATTCTCTTGAATAAGATGGGCTTTAGTAGAGCATGAAATGTGGAGTAAGTGGTGGATTTGTTGATATAGCAGGGTCCCAAAGTTTAGGGCATAGGACAGAGAAAGAATGGTCTGTGATATGAAGTTGACAGTGGAGTGTGTAACAGAGGGCCTGACTGGCTGGTATTTCTTTGGTTGTAGGATGGGGTATCTCTGATTAGGTTATAGGGTAAATTTAGAAATGTCTGCTCATTAAGGAGTTTGAATAATTGCCAGCCAAGCAACAATTCATCTCTTTGCTAGACTAGTAGCCAACTGGCTTTTTCAAAAGTAGTGTAGTGGAGTTAATTTCTAGTGGAGAGGGTAGTGATGTGGCAGGCATTGTTTGTGATGGATTTGATAACTTAGACATTCTTTTCAGATGCTACAGCTACACCTGGGAACCCCTGTTAAAGCTGAGTTTCTTGGTGACATTTTCCTTTGCAATGATATTAAAGGGATATAGAATAGTAGGAGAGCAGATTCTGCTTTCTAGCACATTTTTTTTTTTAGCAGTGCATATTCCATCACACACGCACACACACACACACACACACACACACACACACACACACACACACACACACACACACACACACACACACACACACACACACACACACACACACACACACACACACACACACACACACACACACACACACACACACACACACACACACACATTACCTTTAGATACACAAACTGCACAAATCCTCCCATGAAAAATATTAATTGTGCACTTCTCTGTTGTTATTTTAATCTTCTTTTAAAACACTAAATTACAGACCCTTTTCTCCAAGTTTGAAGCACTATCATCCACACTCATGGGTTTAATCATGAGTAAACTGTAGAATGATCTTGAAATTTGAATTATACTACCCATCAGTATCTTTTCACAGTTATGGTCCATTAATTACTTTTAGGCTGGTGATATCAGTAACATCTATATAGCCTCTCTCTTAATATATCACTAAATATAGTCATTTGTCATTCATCACTATTGTTGTCATATATTGTCTGATCTGAATGATTTGATATTATGTTTGTAAGTGTCTGATTTACTGCATTGCATGACTCCATAGCAATCTACTATGCTTTGCTATATAGCTAAGGTTGTAGTTGCAAATTGTCTACACACCTATCCCACTTTACTTTTTTAAACAAACAAACAAAAAATAAACCTGCCTTAGTGTTTGATATATGCATGCCATTTATCATTATTTGTATGTTTACTTGTAATTTTTTTAAGAACTGTATGCAGAGCTTTTCTCCCCTGGCCTCCACTGAAAACAGGTGTCTATTGATCCAGCTGGACCATCCCAGTAAACAAATGTAAAATAAATAAAAATAAATAAATAAAACCACTTCACTCAGTTTAAATGCAGAATATTAAATATTACATATCGCAATTAGAATGGATATTTGTAAATTTTATTTTCAAGGGATACCAATGAAACCATTAAAAACTGAAAACTGAAGAAGCAAAAATGTCTAGTGCATTCAACTGTGAATTATTTTATACCTAAATCAAAAAATTTGGTTTATTACTGATCACTATGTAAGTGAAGAACATTCAGTCTAATCCAAATGACTGATGAATAACATTGTCAAAAGATGAACTTCCTAAAAACAAAGTAGTTTCCGTGGGTTGCAAAGCTCCCTATGCTCTCTACCTCCTGTTTAATATATCCAACTCCAGGGTCTTTGCATGTCAAAGATAAGGATGCTGCAGCTTAGAACAAATGTCATTTCATCAGCCTATTTCAGTGGAACTGTGTTTGAAGAAAGGGATTGTAACATCAAATAATTTCCCCATTTAAAAGGTTATGTATAATACTTATTATTAGACATGCCCAGAATGAAATGTAAGAGGCAAGCAAGATAGCCTTATCATATGTAAACTTTGGATTAAAGTTAGACAACCAGTTTCAGTACTAGCGTTCACTCCTTTTAAAGAATATCAGATTTTCCTAAACAGTTTAAAGCTGGGCTATTTAGCCCTGGAGGTTAAATGTGCAGTTATTTGTGAAGTTGAGGACTGCTATGGGCTGGGGGTTGGCATAATGGTTAAGACATATACCTCACAAACAAGAGGTACAAGGTTAGGTTCTCACTAAGGGAAATTAGCTAGGCTTCAGATGACCCACAAGGGCAGCTAAGTAATGCTTACCTACATTAGTATGTTGAAGTATCAAATAAGCAAAGCTTTATATAATAAAGCTAATTCACAGCTGACAGTTACAAAAAATAAATAAATAACAACTGTAGGATGAAGCTGAAACAATATATTTTTTGTTTGCCATGAAGTTACACATAACTCAAGCCAGCCAGCTATTTATTGATAATTGTATTTATTTTTTAACATTGAATACCTTCATGTGGTCAGACATGCTGACATGATTTTCAGCATATCACAAACCCATTCACTTGAATGGAAATGGTGAAAAATGTTGCTTAGTCTGAGAATCAGTAAGGGTGCCAGTGACTGATTTGCTGTGACTCTTACAAATTTGTTTCACTATGTGTTCTTGAAGAAGTGGTTGGTGAGGTAAGAAAAATACCTCAGACAACATTGCTTTTTAAAATTACAATCTGAGTTTCAGGTCCAATCTTACGCACTCCTCCTCCACCTTACTTCCCTTTGTCAACCAAAGTATTGTATTTCCAACCTTAGAAAACCTCAGCTAATTAGTCAGATGTAAATTCACACATCAAAAAGATCATTGTGTCAGGTCTTGTCAGCAAGACAGTCCTGTTCTTCCTTATGTCTTCTTTTTGTAGCCGTTTCAAAGTAAATTAGACACTGCATCTATGAATACTGAGTATACACAAATGCCAGTATCCCTAGAAATGTACCAAGTAGAATATACAGTTTGAAATGCATATCTGGTCCACTCAGAAATATCTCTGCAAAGTAGTAGTCATTTATTGTCAAGTGAACTGTCTTATTTCTTACAGAACTTTACATAACAAATGCCTTTGTGTGCTTCTTTTTAACAGCAATAACTCAATAACTTATGACCTGCTTCTCAACTGTTTATAAACATTGTTTTATTTTGCACATGTCCACAGATGTTTAAATGATGCATTATTTTGAAGGTACACATAACATTCAGAAGTAAGCAAAGGGTGAGCAGATGTATTGTGCCAGGAGAAGGAATACAGCTGCAAATAATGGTAGAGTTGTGAATTCTTAGAACCTGATGAATTTTATGACCTCAGCAAATGTAAGTAAAAAACAGAACTACAGATACCTTGCTATGTGTGTTTTTCTTTAACAAGACTCTATCAAATGTGATAGGCGAAGTGATGTAAGAGCATGCGAGACAAATTCCTAAGAAAAGTATCACAGTGTTTCATTCACCCTGACATGCTGTCCACTACTAGGTAAGCTCAGTAGGATAGAAAAGTCACAGAAGGCATTTGGTACAGAGAGTTAAAACTGTGAGCAGTAGTTCCCTCTGCCTCAATTGCCTACTGTGTGACCATGAGCAAGTCACTTAACCAGACATTGATCCCAAGTCACCCCTGAAAAAGGATTGTGTGCCTCTCTGGTTAACAAATGGGTATTAAGGGAAATTCTAAATGCTAACCATACTTATAGGTTCATAGGTTCATAGGTAGGTACTAGGCTATCAGCCCTAGGGCCCATACAAGCCTAGCCAAAAAATGTACCCTGGCTTTCGCCACCCAAGAAAATTATTTTCCTGTGCCCCTGTCGAGCAGAGCCACAGAAGTGATCACCGGGGTGAATTTCCCATTTCCCATCCAATCATCAAGATTTTTCTTGAAGAGTGTTAATGAGGAGCTCTGCTTAACATAGATAGGTAGTCTGTTCCAGAGTATGGGAAGTCTCTGGGACAGGAATCTATCCTTCCAGCATGTTCTGTTTATTGTGGTAACAAGGATTAGGTCCCTAGAGCGTGTAGCTCAGAGGGATTGGGATTTCTTTAAGTGGAGCATGTCCAACAGCTCTGGGTTTGACATAGCTTTATATGTTAGGCAGAGATTGCCCCTGAGTAGGCGATATGCGATGGAGTAAAGCTGTAGTTTTTTTTAGATGGTCTGCATAGGGCATCTGTTTGAGGCCAGTAATCCTTTGTGAGGTATTTCTGTGGTCTTTCCAGTTGTTGTGATGTCTTGTAAGGTACATACCAAAAGTGGCATTGTACTCTATAATGGGTCTAATGAGTGATGAGTAGAGGGGAACAATGACCTCTTTTTTTCTGGATGAGATTCCTTTTGTGATGAGATGAGCCACGTAGAAGGATTTCCTGACTACTGTGGCGATGTGATTATCAAAGGAGAGACTACTGTCCACCTGTGTCCCAAGGTCTCTTATCACATTTTCGGCATTAAGTAGACTACCAGCTATGTGGTAGTTCATGGGTACAGAGTTTTTACCAAAGGGATGACAATACACTTTTTGGCATTGAGCTTCAGGCCATGGCTTTGACACCAGGTATCTGTCTCAGTGATGCCCTTTTGTAGTTTGTCCACATCGTTAGGAGTTTCGATTATGGCTCCTAGTTTGCAGTCATCTGCAAACTTTGTTAGCCAAAGACCTTCTGTGCTGGCCTGCACTTCAGAGAAGTAGATACCAAACAGGAGAGGACCCAGGACTGAACCCTTCTTTTCTAATGTGGAAATATGGGGATAATTGTATATGGAGAAAAATGCACTCAGAAGAAATGATGTTGGGCTTAGGGTGTAGTTGTCTTTTAACTGTAAACCAAAGCCTTTTAATTAGTTTTCTTCTTTATAAACCAGGTACATGGACTGACTCTTGGACTTATTTTTAGCTATAACCTGGGCCATGAGACAATTAACAGAAAATGCCAATACAAAAATTGATGAGCAGTAGCTTAGAAGACAAATAATCAGTTTTGTCTTCAAAAAAGCATACAGCACACAGAAAGATCATAAAACAAATACTTTTAAAGTTTCAGTTACATTTTCCATGTAAGTTGTAGACATTTTATATGGTCAGATTATGCATGTGACTGCTACCATCTTATTAACTGCTATATTCTAAGTAATTGAGGCAGAGA
>NC_056738.1:128268940-128318940 GCF_019279795.1 Protopterus annectens
TAGGTAGTTCTAACCAATGTAGGCTTTAGTGCTATACAGTGGTGGGTTTTGAAAGGGGTATTTGGTGCAAATTTAGCAGCTTTGTTATAGCATTGTTCAAGTGTTGATTTTTGTGATGCCTGAAGGTTAATAAGGATGAGACCACCATAAAGAAGTGTGAGGAGAAGATAAGTAGTAGCAAGTGGAGCTTTAGTTGCCACAGTGAGAAAGCTTTTGTATCTATAAAGTGTTTCTAGTTTTTGATGAGTTTTTCTTATGCGATTTTGTATATGCAGGTCAAATTTAAGATTATCATCCACTATCATCCCTAATAATTTACTATGAGAAGTGACATCAATGGTTGTGTTATTAAGAGAGACGACTTTAACTTTTGTTTTTTTCATGGGAGAGGGATTTGGGGAAAAAGGTCTAGTTTTTTTTTTTTTTTTTAGGGTTGAGCATGAGCTGTGAGTTACAATGCCATTTTCCGTTGTTAAAGATTTCTGAATAATTTTTTTGAAGTTGTGCCACACTATCAGATAAGAAAATGAGTGTGGAGTCATCTGTGTACTGTATTAGGGATGCCTGTTGTGTACACGTGTGGAGGGTGTTGGTTAGAATGTTAAAGAGAAGGGGACCAAAGATAAAGCCTTGTGGTATACTGCTGGTGACTGGCAATGCTGTTGGGTGCTATTTTAAGGTATTTGTTTGGAAGGTCATCAGCTGAAGACAAACACAGTTTGAGTATGTTTAAGAGCAGTTTTATATAGGATATGAGCACAGGTTTGAAGGTGAAAGTGGATATGGTGATACATGGCTACTGGTTAGGGTTAGGATTAGATGTTGGGGGATCCTTGGCTAGAGATTCTATACTATCTTTGAAATAAGAGTTGAATTGTATTGTGGTTTTGAGTGATGAGTTATTGGGAAAGGGGTTAGGGTTGAATTTATGGCTGGGATGCAAGATTTCTTTAATGGCTGTCCAGAAATTTTAGGGTTGTGTTTACTATTATTCTGAAAGTTATTATAGTATAATTTTTTTGTCTTCATTAATTTGATTTTTAGTACGATTGCAAAGTATTCTGAAGTTTTGAAGATATTGTGGTTTTATATTTTTGCCATTCCTTCCATACTTTTTTCTCTGTCCTGCATTAGCATTCTTCTCTTTATGGTTAGCTAAATTGCATTCTTTATTTTTAGTCTCTTCCTTCTAGTAAGCACAAGGCTACAGTATTTAAGATATTCAGGAAAGTTGTACTGAATTCATTTATAGCATCATCTAAGTAGAGAAGTTTTTTAGGAAGCTCCAGTTAATAGATGATAGGTTAGTAATGATCATTTCTGGGTTAAATCTGGAAAGGTTGTGTGTTGTTTTATAAATATGTTATTTAAGTGGATGTATGAAAAGTTTGGTTGTATAGATTGGGAGGTGATCACTGAGACAGTCAGGTATTGTACCTGAGCTGGTGTGTTTACTAGGGTCCAATACTAGGATCCAGTCTAATAGGGAATTTGATGTATTGTTATAATGTGTAGGGCTATTAATTAGTTATGTGAAACTAATAAGTTCATGGTAGGTTGAAGAGAGTTAGAGTTTATGGCCAACCAACTGACACCCTCATTACCCAGTAGTATTATTTGTTATGGCTATCCAATGTAAGATATCTTCCAGTATAGCTATATTATTGCCAGGAGGAATGTAAAGAACAGTAATGCATATTTGTTTATAAATGTTTAATCTCAGGAAAGTTATAAGAAGCTCTGCTGAATTGAATTTTGGTATTGGTTTGGTATTTATAATTAATTAATTTCTTTATACTAATGTTACTCCCATGATATCATGTTCATATTTCTATATTATACTGCTGTTTAAATTTGTACTGCTATATTCACTCCACTGTTTATGTACTATGCTTACTATTTCATTATATTTATCTTATGCATTTCCTTCTATGTTTTTATCTTGAAGATTCAAAGAAAATGTAATTATTTGTATTTGTTTCACTTTGTGTATTTACTTTTATGTTATCATTTACATTCAGTAGTATATAACTCCTACGCTGTATCTTGTATATTCAAGTTTGATTTTTTTTGTGTTTTTTTATATATATATATATATATATATATATATATATATATATATATATATATTACAGTACAATAAATACAGATAAATAAGCATACAAAATTAGCCAAGAGGTAGAATCTATTAACCAGTGCAGTATAAAAACAAAATCAGCAGTATTTAGAATGTACAAATAAAAAAATGGAAACAAATAGAAAATATGTAGAATCTATTTACAAATCTAACATGATAACACAATTAGTTTTACAACCCAGAGCAGATTTTAATCAGAGAACTAATAATTAACAAAAATACACCACTCTGGGATGTGTTTTTCTTCTTTCCAGCCTCATGTCTACCCTTTGGATTTCCTTTCTGCATTTAATGCTATGATATTTTGAGACAGCCGTGGTGGTGCAGCGGTAGCGTTGTTGCCTCACAGCAAGAGGTTCTCCCGTTCGATTCTCGGCTGGAGCGCCTTCTGTGTGGAGTCTGCATGTCCTCCCCATGGTCAAGTGGCGTTCGAAAGACATGCGTGAATGGGCGTGCCTTCGTTGAAGGTTGGGTGTTGAGTTGGCACCTCGGCACTGTGAAAATCTACTGCCAATCATTAGAGGACTGGAGTTCCGCTGTGGCGACCCCTAACCGGGAAAAGCAGAAGGAGCAACATTTAATGCTATGATACTTTATGTCCTTATTCTGGGTAAAATATTGCCTCCACAAAATGAATATGTACAAAATGTCTTATAAGACACAAGAATGGTTATACCCATGATACATATATTTATATGTCTGTTCTTTCAAAAAAAAAAGAAAACATTAATTTCAGCTTCTTTTTTTTCTCCTCTATCCATTCCTCTTTTTTACTGTCCTGCAGAATTCCTTCATATTACACCTACTTTCTTAACCCTGTAGACATAGAACTCTGAACTGTACACTGATGTTTTTATTTACATATTTATTTATTATTTATTTTGTTTGCCTGCTTGTTTACTCAATCAATTAAGTATCACCTATTTTCCGGGGTGACCTGATATTGTATTACTACTGACCAGTGGTAATATGGTCAGAAAAAAACAAAAAAAATCCTTTAGTCTTTTTGATAAATGCTGAGGTAGCCTTTTAAATTTACCTGAGCAACCACAAGCAGTGGCAAATGGGATCTCAGTTCACCATCTCTCTCTCTCTATCACAAAGTTACTGCAACAACATTCAACTTTCACTCTTACCTCTGGGGCATTTGTGGAATATGTATGATAGCTGTCTGTTCATAGGATTTTATGAGCATGTAAACATGCATTATGCAATAACTCAGTAGAATTCGTAACAGCAGTATATAAATATTGTGATTGTCTACTGGTCCAGGTCTTGAACTGGTAAGCAAACATAAGTAAATAGGCATCTCATTTGAGCAGGGGTGCATAACCCCCATTATATGCACTACAGTGTCAGCAGGAGTGGAACAAGCAGCTGCTGCAGAGATAGAACCTACAACCTGCTGATCTTCCCAGTATCAAAGGCAAAGATGCTCCCTGATGAACCACTGAGATTGCAGTCCTTTGAGCTATGATGCCCCCCGCCATGAAACTGCTACTTCTCATTTTTCCAGCTGGGTAGACAGGGTCACTAGGAGGTTAAATGACTTACCCAAGTTCTTGCAAATAAGAATTTTAGCTCAATTGCATCTGAACCTGCCATTCAAGTTTCCAAGGCAATATTTTAACTAACAAACTATATTGTCACAGAAGAACAAAAGGAGATGTATAAAAGCTTAGAATATTTTTGTCTGTGTGCTTTACTGTGATAAAAGTGCTCTGCCCTCTATTGTGTGCAACTAGTAAATGTAATCAGTTAACAGCATGACTAGCTACACTTCACCTTATACTTGGCTTAAAGCAGGTGGGCGTTATTTATTTATTTAATTATTTATTAACCTGATGTTTTTATTGTTTTTTAGGTCATTTGCAGTCATGCTCTGGACACAAAGCCAGTGACAACATAAAAAGTGAAGTTAATAGCATGAACAGGTTAGTTCCTTAAAATAATTCTATTGCAGCTGAAAGGAAAGTCCCAAACCTTAGGCATGCATAGAACCCCCATTACAATGTAGCAAAGTGAAGATAAAGCTATAAGAAAACACTAAAGAAAGATTAGGGCTACACATTTACCATAAAGGTAATTACTGTTCCACATGTTAGATATTATCACAACTGAAAACTCAGAAAAGTAATGGATGGCTAAGTATCAACAGCTGACTGGATAAATAGTTATTATTTACAGCAATTAATTACTAGTTTGACACGCTGAATATTACACATAGCAGGGGACAGTGCTAAAAAACTCGAAAGGAAACACAGAGATAAGCAATTCAATTGATTAAGTTGTTGAGGGGAGAAGTTAGATGATCAGAAGTGAAAGAGGATGTTTACACTATGGCAGATGCCCCCCCCAACCTGTGTATACCATCATTTTAAGTTTGTTTATATAACTGTAACCAGGTTGGCTCAACCAGTTAGGGTCACTTTTCAGAGGGAACTGGGGTAACAATTTCCCATGATTACAGTCACAGAAAGACATTATAAATAATTTATTCACCCCTGGGATTGCCAACTGAAAATTACATCAACATTGTTGCAAAGGTCTAAACATCAGCATGTATATCTATATATCTCTCTCGCTGTACATATATATATATATATATATATATATATATATATATATATATATATATATATATATATGTATGTGTGTGTGTATGTATATGTGTATATATATTCATCTACCTATCTATATTGAATCTATATATATTCCATCTCTCTCTCTCTCTCTCTATATATATATATATATATAAATGTGTGTGTATGTGTGTGTGTATAGATAGATGGACATGCATGCATGCTTATATAGCATATCATACCATACTGAATAAGTTAAAATAAAAATTAAGAGAAGCCCAGCTCCTATACTCAGAACACTGATTAAATATACATAGTTCAACTACAAGTTATATTTACAGAGGGTGTTAGAAAAAAAGATAAGTTCAACTGTTAGTATTGCTAGGTCAGGAAATAATCTGGAAAATGTATGCAAGCAGCCTGTAATATTATTAATGTGCATTGTATTTAAAAGAGCATAAGTTTCATACACAACTAATTTATTTTGCCACTTCTTATACATTGCAGCAAACTGTGGCTGAACAATTTATTTATTTTAGTTTTTCAGTTTTGCTATTGAAGTTTAAGTGTCTGATTTTGGTTTTGCAAGCAGTACTTTAGATGTTATTATAGCAATAACCCACAGCTTGGTGTGGGTAATGCTGGATTTACCCAAGGTTGGTGTGGTTTGGTGACAAGGCTGAAGCCCGAGTGACCAAACAAAGCCAGCCGTGGGTAAATCCAGCATTGCCCACACCCAGCCGTAGGTTATTGCTATTATCCGACATTATTTAAGAAAAAAGTTACTTACTTTTCTTAAATAATGTCCTTGTATAATGGCGGTGTGTTGCCCTTCCTCATTTTTTCACAGTAACCCTGGGCTTTCCTGATGTACTGCACATTCTCATGGGACATTCGTTCCCACACTTTTGCAGTACATCAGTGCTATGTAAAGGAAGCAACAGAGAAAGGAAGATCTCTGTTGATTTTCTATGGGATCATTGAAAGCAGGCTTTTCTTTACTGTACCAGAAAATGGATTACTATTGCTGGAATATCATAATCAAAAACAGCGGCAGTTCCTAATGAGATTTCAGCACTGAAAGCATAGGTTAAACATGTTCACAATTACTTTTACTGTGAAATTATGTGCCAATGTTAAAAAATGGGCAGGAAGTGCTAATGCATAAGAAAAGAAATTGTGTTATCTATCTGCCATCAGTGTGTTGTTTAGCTGGGAAAAGAGCAGCTTCATAATACACTTACATGCAGTGATACAAATGACACTAGTATTTCCACTGCTCAGACAGGAGTAACCATGGTGTTTTATTTGAAAGTTTAATATTGCAGTTAGCCTTAGCATCATCTTCAAATCATACAAGCAATGAAGTTAATAATGCAAGCCGCTGAGTGGGTTAGTTGAAGAAACAGAAGAACAGGGAAAAGAAGTGGTTAGAGGTTTTCAAAAAAAGAACATTGCTAATCTTTTCATGGTCTATTCATCTGATGACAATAATGTCTGGAATTTATCTGTCTGCATTCTGACATACTAAGTACTCTTAGTAATGGGAATTAGTTTTGTCCTTTAATATACACTGTAGTAACATTTTGCTAGAAATATCCAATTTCTGCAGAAAATTATGCTTGAGGAATTTCTTTGCCTTTCAGTGAAACAGTCATCAGCGAAAGCTGAAGACGAGTTACTTCTGGATATCTCCTTGCTTGAATGTCTATGCTTTTTTTGTGGGGGGGGGACTGTGACAATATAACTGTAAATGATGGCAACAATCTAGATGGCAACCTAAAACATTAAAATGTAATAAAAATGAAATTGGGAGACTTTCAAATGAATGGAAGAGACGGAAGAGAGAAAATATAAGGATAATCTGGTACATTTTTCTAGTTTTTTTATAACATATCTGATTATCATTGTATTTGTCTCTGTCCTGTCTCTCTTGTTCTTTTAAGTCTCCAGTTTTTGTAAGTTTATTTTTTTTTTAAATGAAAGAAAAGTAAAATTTTAATGGCATATATTAATGGAAAAAGTCTGGGAGACTGGACTTTTTCCATTTATAAGCTCAATTTACAATGGATGTGATGTCCTTCCTCTGGGTCAGAGATCAAGGAGCCCCAATCCTCCACCACTGACATTGATGGGGAATGTTCACAATGAAAAAAAAATAAACACACACAGTATTTTCAGATTCAGCTCTCTGCACCAAGTACAGTTTCCCTCGAGAGCATACAGGGAATGCACACTCCAGTCCTGGGGCTGGACTTTCTCTCCATGCCCCAAATAAGACTCCCCACTGACCACTACAGAACTGAGCCCTTATATGGGTGTTCCAAACCAAGATCTCCGCCACCCTCTCTGTGAAATCAGTGCTCTTAATGTCCCTGTTCAAAGTAGCTGTCACAGATACTGTCTTTTGAAATTTGGATTTTTACAGATTTACACACACACACACACACACACACACACACACACACACACACACACACACACACACACACACACACACACACACACACACACACACACACACCTGGGAAAGGCTGGCACAGCTTACCTGCTCTGACACCTTCACCTAGACTGTAAAGTAGATTCACTGCCACCAGCACACCTAAAGCCAGCTACTTTAAGGCTGTTACAAGAGTACCTAATTACACTTATTAAAATTAATACTTATAAAAATGGAGATTAACCAAACAGCAACACTTTCAGGAATATGGAGCCACAGTGCCATTAAATAAATGCAAGTACTCTCAAACGTTAAATATTTTATAAAAGACCAGCCATAATGAAAGATTTAGACATATTTAATAGTAAATAATACAAAAGACATGAAAATACTGAATATCTATTTATAATAAACACCAGAGTTTCAATCACAGGAAATATAAAAAAGAACACAGATGGTAAGACTCAGACAGATACAGAAAAACTACATTTAGCTAATCTCACTATATTTTCCTAAATGACTGAAGAATTAGAATTACTGTTCCTTAGTTACTTACTAAAGCAAGGCAAGATAAAGTGGATGGGTGTTTTGTCAGGTACAACAACAGAGTACACTTGTCACATCTCACTCTAATATTCAAATACAATTTCAGTGCTGGCTACAGAATGACATCACATCTGGTCACCTGACTCTGTGGTTCCCAAACTACTCCCTCACTAGAAACTGAGCTAGGATCTGTTACTGTTGTGTCACAATTACACACATACAACTTTAGCTAAGTTTATTACAGCATCTGGAAACTGTAAAACAATTCCTGCACTTCCACCCTTCCTGCAGGAACTAACAAGCTATTCTCCGGCAGCATTCAGACCTGTAAGATAAAATCTTTATGGCCTAAACCAAGTCATTTAATTTCGGGCTATTTTTCTTAAGGTTAGCTTGGCTGAGCTCAACCACTTCCTTTCCAGTATACTCTGTTAAAATATATACATTTAATCAGTTACAACAATACAGTCTGACATACATGTATATTTCTTTTCCATCCTGCAGGACCCACTGTTGATACATTTTTAACACAAGCATCTGTACAAATCAGTTTGATATTCAAATGACATATAATTCTTTACAAAACTCCAGCTAGCTATGCTGGCATATGTTACACATGCACTGTCCTGCTCCCTCTGGCACAGCTGGCTCTACCTTATGTCATCACATCTCTCCCCCTTTTAAGACTCATTGCTAGTATTTTCAGTGACCCTGGAGGAACATTTCTTGAGAGAAATGAGCCTGTCCAGGAGCACATTAACCCATACCTTGCCTTGGCAGCCCATCCACTTTGGCATTGCTGACCCCCACTATGGTAATGCACTGTCATGTCATATGCCCACAATCCTAGGCTTCACCTTAATAACTTAGCATTTTGCTAGCTAGCTTGATGTAGCCATGCTAAGGCATTGTGGTCTGTAACCACAGCAAATTTATTTATTTATTTATTTTACATTTGTTAACAGGGCTAGTCTAACTGGATATATGTCCATTTTTAGTAGAGGCCCGAGGAGAAAAGCTCCGAGACAATAAAAAGAAAAAAAGAAAAAAAAATTATACAAATAATCCACAAGAAAAGTGGAAATACAAAATAATTACATAAGTATACAATTGATTGGCAAGGAATATTATGACAAAGCAGTATTTTTTTTTACTACCATATAGGAAAATAAACAAAAATTGTTTTTTTCAGTTTATATATATATATATATATATATATATATATATATATATATATATATATATATATATATATATATATATATATATATATATATATATATATAAGAAAAACAAAAAAGATATTTAATGTACATAAGATTCACACAGCACAGTAGGGAGGTACAAAATAAAAGAGAAAAAATGTTTAGTCAAGTCAAATATAGAAGGTAGAGAAGTCTCAGCAAAAATAATTCAGTTAGGGAGTCAAAATAGAAAAAAGGAGAAAAAGTATCAGTCAGGCTTGGAGCAGGGGCAAAGCCATTGGGTTTTAATGAAGTTTTTCAATTGTTTCTTGAAAAGGTTGGTGGAAGTAAGGGATGTTATTTCACTTGGAAGTTTGTTCCAAGTATTGCCAACAGCATTTGAGAATAGGCAGTCCCCGGATTTGTTAATGGATTTAATAGTGGCAACTTGTAGCTTTTTAGCAGATCTTAGTGTAGAAATGTTTTTATAAGAATTTAATAGGCTACAAAGTATGGGAGTATTTGTAAGATGATGTAAAATCTTGTGAATAAAAATGAGTTGCTGGAAAACTAGTTGGTTTTGTACTTCCAGTCATCCTAGAAGTTTAAAATTAAGGCAGTGGTGAGTATGGAAAGGGGCACCGGTGACAAATTTGGCTATGTTGTTGTAGGCGGTTGCTAGTTTATTTAGATTGCTTTTGGATAGCTTCGTATAGATAGGGGAGGTGTACAGTAGGGTGGAAATGAGGTAGGTTTGGGCAATAGAGATTTTTGCTGACTCTGTAAGAAAAGGTCTGATTCTATAGAGGAATCCAAGTTTTCTATTTACTGATTTAATAGTTGAGTTAATGTGTGTGTCAAAGTTGAGATGGTTGTCTATTATTACACTGAGGAGTTTCGTGGTGGTTTCGGGGGCTATTTCTGTGCCATTGTTTGATTTCACTATGAAATTGATAGAGGGGGACTTCTGTGTGGGAGTAAATAGTAGTAATTTAGGTTTTTTTTGGGTTCAGGAGGAGACATCTTTGATGGAACCAGTTTTCAACTAAAGTAAAGACTGTTTGCATGCTAGTTTGTAATTTTGCAGGGGAGGATGCGGCACATATCAGTGTCGAATCATCTGCATATTGTATGCATGTAGTTTGGGGAAGGGAGGTTTTTAGATCATTAATGAAAATTCTGAAAAGGAGAGGTCCAAGAATGGATCCTTGAGGGACACCAAGGGTGATAGGAAGCAGAGAGGATAGAGTGTTTTCCCACAGGACAGCTTGTTTTCTGTTTTCAAGGTAGGATTGGAAACATTTTACTAACTGAGGATCAAGAGAGAGTGATTCAAGTATACTTATCAATAGTTGGTGGTTAACCATATCAAAGGCCTTTGAGAGGTCTATGAAGAGTGCAGAAGATAGAAGTTTAGTATTACTGTTTTTATTAATGCAGTCTGTAAAGGATAGAAGAGCTGTTGTAGTACTATGGTGTGGCCTGAAACCATGTTGGCAGTCAACTAGTAGGTTGTTTTTTAGGAGGTACTGAAATAATTGCCGGTGGATACATCTCTCCATAATTTTTGCAAGGGGAGAGAGAAGGGCTATGGGGTGGAAGTTTGATAATTCATTTGAGGTACCTCCCTTATGCAGAGGGATGATACAGGAGACTTTCCAGATGGATGGGACATAAGATTCAGAGATAGTTCTGTTTATTAGGATAGAAATAGAGTAGGCAAGTACACCAGCTGCAATTTGCAGGTATTCAGCTGGGAGAAGGTCAGCTGATGGTGTGCATATTTTAAGTTTAAGAAGCAAGGAGTGTATTAAAGATGTTGGAACAGGCTGATGGTTAAAAGACTTCCATACAGATATGTCTGAAGTTTTTGCAGTGCCCATAATATGGCTAGACATTCTTTTTCTATTCCTCCCTGGGTTGGAGCCTACAGCTGAGATATACAACAGGGTGCTCTTCTCCCACTGATGAAACCTGGCTGAGTACAGCCACCACCCCAAAGTTTGAAACATCCGCCTGCACAAAAAATTCTTTGCTGTAATCTAGACTGGCTAGCATAGGGGGTCCTCCCAAAACCATTTTAAGCTTTTGGAATGCTTACTTGCAGGCTGGGGTCCACACAACCTTATCTGGCTTGTTTTTTCCTCACCAGGTCTGTGAGGGGAGCAGCTATTGTACTATAATTGGGAACAAACTTTCTATAGTATCCCACTGTCCCCAAGAATGCCCTCACCTGCTTTTTGGTAACAGGGGCAGGCCAAGCCTTAATAGCTTCCACTTTGCCAGGTCCTGCCTGATCTTACCACTTGCTTTTCTATGTCCCAAGTAGGAGACCTCTGCCATACCCACCTGACACTTACTGGGCATAATGGTCAACCCTGCCCTTTTCAATCTGCTCAGGACCTCCCTGAAATGCTGAAGGTGCTCTTGCCAGGAATGGTTGTAGATGGCAATATTGTCCAGGTAAGCAAGGGCATAATCTCCTGCTCCTGCTAGGATATGATCTACCAGCCTCTGGAAGGTCGGTGAGGCATTTTTCATCCCAAAGGGCATCTTTGTGAACTCGTATAATCTGAAATGAGTCACAAAGGCTAACCTCTCTCTAGTGGTGGGAGTCAAGGGCACCTGCCAGTAGCCCTTGGTCAGATCAGTACTGGTCAGTTACTTAGCCACACTCAGCTGCTCTAAGGCTTCTGTCCTAGGTATGGGATATGCATCTGACTCTTTGTAACTGTTTAGTTTTCTGCAGTCCACACAGTACCTGGTGCTGCCATCCTTCTTTGGTACCAGCACCACTGGGGAGGCCCAGGGACTGCTGGACTCCTGAATTACTCGCAGTTCCAACATTTCCTGTATCTTTTCCCTCACAGTCTGTTTGACTTGCTCAGTGACCCTGTAAGGGGTCTGCTTGATAAGTCTTAGGGTCCTGTTTCCACCTGGTGCTGCGCCAGGTGGGTGCATGCAGGTTTCCCAGTGAAAATGTTCCCAAACTTCTGTAACACTGCTCAGAGTTCTCGAACCTGGGTAGGGGATAGCCACTAGGACATTGCTACCCCTTCCACTGAGGTGTCAGTGCTAGACTGACTGAGGAGATCAGTCACCAGATCCCACTCAGACTCCTCCTGCCACCCATTGAAAATACTCAGCACTATCATGGTAAGGCCTCATCATGTTAACATGGTACAGTTTGTGCCCCTGCCTCCTGCCTAGCAGTTTTGCCATGTAGTTAACAATACTGACCTTCATTACCACTTTGAAGGGTCCTTCCCAAGCTGCCTGCAGCTTATTGTGTTTGAAAGGAATGAACACCATAACCTTCTGTCCCACAGCATACTCTCAGGCTCAAACATTCCTGTCATATCAGACATTTTTCTGCTTTTGGGCTCCTGCCAGGTTCTCCTGGGCCAAGCCCATGAGCTCCCTAAGCCTTGTCCTGACGTTTATGACATATGCCACAAAAGACTCCTTGTAGGATTCACTCTCACCCTCCCACTCATCATGAATCAAAAACAAGGGCCCCCTCACCCTATGCCCATACAGCGACTCAAAGGGTGAGAAACCTGTGGTTTCCTGGGTTACCTCTCTGTATGCAAACAGCAGCTGGGGCATATATTCATGCCACTCTCACTTATACTGGTCTGCAAATGCCCTTAACATGGTCTTCAGTGTAGAGTTTAACCACTACACAAGACCATTAGTTTGGGGGTGGTAAGGGGTAGTCTTTAGGTGCTTCACCCTACAATGCTCCCACAGACAAGCCAGCAGGTCTGAGATGAAATTAGCACCTCTGTCAGTCAGTATTTCTTTTGGGAAATCTACCATGCTGAAAAAATATTTAAAAAAGCATTTGCCAATTTCTCTGACTCAATGGAGGACAGGGCCACCACCTCAGGGTATCTAGTAGCATAATCTACTACCAGTCAGATATATTTCTTCCCTGTGTAACTTGGGTACTCAGAGACCCCACAATATTCATAGCTACCCTTGGAAATGGCTCCTCAATCACAGGCAAAGGCATCACAATATTCATAGCTATCAATCACAGGCAAAGGCATCAAAGAAGCTTTGACCTTGCCTCCTACCTTGCCTACTTTTTGGCACTGCTCACAGGTTCTGCAGTACCCTGTTACATCCCTTACAATCCCAGACCAATAAACGTTCTGCATAATACATCTCTTGGTATGCTTTATGTCCATATGACCTGCAAAAGGAATATCATGGGCAATGGCTAGAAGTCCCAGACAGTAGACTCTGGGCAGTACCAACTGCTGTATTACCTGACCCTCTAGCACTACATCAGGGATCCACTCTGTATACAGTAACCCTTTGTTCCAATATGCAGACTCCCCTTTTACTTGAGAATCAGGTGCCTCCTTAGCTACGTCCCTCAAGCCTCGTAATGTAGGGTCCGAGATCTGAGCCTGTCTCAACTCTACCTTTGTGACCCTTCCCAGCTTCCTTCCACAGAAAGTCTGGTATCTCCTGACAGTGGTGCCTCACTGCTAGCCTGGGTACTATGACTCATCTCTGCCCTTGCAGTCACCCTATCCAAGGGAACATCAGTACCTATCAGTAGCTGTGGCTCACCTTCAGGCTCGCTGCTACAGGGTAGCTCCCTCCCTGAAATAGGCACTTCACCAGCCTCAGCTTCAGGTGTGGGGTCTGTCTGTGCCTCCCCCAGGCTACCAGGCCCACATGCCTGTCTCCAAGCCTGACTGTGTATAACTGTATGCAGACAAGGCTCTACATTATCAAAATCATTCCCTATTAAGACATCTGCAGGAATGTCCTGAAACACACCTACTTGCTTGATTCCTTTTCCACCCTCCCAGTCAAGGTGAACCCTGGCCAAAGGTATTTGGAATGGGGTCCTTGCCCAAGCAACTACTGCTGCTCTTTAACCACTGCACACTTCACAGTGGTTATGTCAGAGGCTGTGTATCTCTTAGCAGTGGCCTATTTTCCATCCACAAATTCCGGTGATAGTTTGGTAACCCTGTTGTCTAAAGACAACTTACACTGATATGCACTTATTCCCATTTGCTGGCTCCCTCACCTTTTGTTCCCCACCTTCTTCAGTGGGCATTTGTATGCTACATGGCTCTCTGGTTATATTTAAAACATCTAAACTCTGATTCTAGCTGTGTACCTGAACTAGTGGCTTCCCGGCTTCCTGTTTTCCTGGTGGACTCTGTTGGGCATGGTTTAGGCTGCCCACCATGGGTTTCCTTATATACATGTACCGCACTGGGTATCCTCTTCTTGTGCAGTGGTGCCCTTATTCCCAAGTAGAGATCCCCATTTCTCCCCAGATCATCTGCAGTTACACTCCTGGTCTGCCAACCAGATTCTCATGTCCTCAGGCAAAGTGCTAAGGGCTTGTTCCCTCACCAAAAGGTCTGCCAGCCTTTCAGAAGTGGTGACCTGACACCCACTCACCCACCTATGAAAATAAGTGCTTAGTTCAGTCATATAATCACATGCACTTTCATCTGCTTTATGTCTATAGTCCAAAATAATCCCCTGCAAGTGCAGCAGTGCACGGCTTAAAGAAACAGTGATCCAAAAAACACCAAGGTGTATAACGTGTAACTTTACTTCAAAGTTATCACATAAAGACAGACCGGTTTCAGCATAAGTTTTAAGCCTTCCTCAGTGGATTGTCCTCAGTGATTGGCTTCCTTTTTTTGGAGAAGAGCGTCTTGGTTCTGTTGAGTATGGCTAGTTTCATGCATTTATATAATGTTCGTACAGTGCATTGGTGTATGGTTTGGCAGTCATGCAGCTATTTTGCATTGGCATGTGTGCTGTGAAGTTAACCACCTCTGTTTTTAAGAGCCCAAAGTCAGCCTTGGAGAAGTTTTTCAAGGTGTTTACCTTTGCAGGGGTGTGTGTGTGTGTGTGTGGGTGAGATGTAGATTTCCATGGTGATTAGTTTATGGTCGGATCTGACCAGGGAGGGATTAACTTTTGGTGTAGAGCAATAGTCACCCATGTTAGTAATAACCAGGTCAAGGATGTTGCTTCCTCTAGTGGGGCTCAGAATGAGCTGGTACAGGGCTTTGGGACTGATGAAGTCTAGGAAGCGTTGAGCCAGTGTATTGGTGCTTGAGTAGTTTTCACAGTTGATTGAGGAGTAGTTGAAGTCTCCTAGTATGAGAGTGTTGGGTTGGACCTTGATAGATTCCAGGGTGCTTAGGAACATGGAGTGAGAGTCTAGGGACATGGTTGGGGACCTATAGCAGGCTATGACTTGGATTGCCATCTTACCCAATGTTAGTTGTGCCTGAAGTATCTCAGATGCATTATGCTGGGCTACTAGTCTGGAGGTGTGCATATCCTTTATGAATATGGAGACACCACAGCCTTTGGTGCTTCAGTCCATGTTTCAGGGCCAAAAGGTGTGGAATGAGTTATAGCTTGGTAGTGCAGGAGTGCTTTCTGCTGCTTTAAACCAGATCTCCATTACAGCACAAATGTCAATGTTCTCCATTTTGAGGAGTGCTTCGAGTGAGTGGATCTTGAGATTTAGACTTCTAGCACTGAGCAGCATAACCCTCAGATTGCATTTATTTATAGCTGTTATGGTGGTAATTTGCTCTTTGGAACTCTGCCTAAAAAGGCACTATAGGGGTGGCAAGAGCCTTAGCCAGTATCCGGAAACCCAGAGGTGACAGATGCAGGCCATCTCTGGCAAAGCATCGAAGTCTGTCAGTCATGTCATCCCAAGCAGACAGATACTGGATCCCCTTAGAATGACAACAGAAACTTAGCCAATTGTTGAAGTAAATTATTTTTTTGTTTGTGCTGTGGTATCATTCTGGGTGATGGTAGGATACTGCTTAGGGCTAGGGTCATACCTGCCTGGGCCACATAATCCAAGAGCTCCACCATGCCTCTTTTCATGTAGTCCAGGGAGGTGCATCTCAGGTCATTCACACCCACATGGACAATGACAGAGTCATACTTGTACTTGTTGTGGAGTGACCTGAGTGAGTGTGTTATGTGCCAGATTCTGGCACCTGATAGACAGCTGACTGTTAACTTCTCCTTATTCAACCTAGTGAGTGGGACATCTGTGTGCCTCACTATTGAGTCACGTATGATTAGTGTATTGGGCAAGGTGTTAAGCCTTAGGGGCTTAGGTTGAGGGGCACACTGTGGAGGTGCACTATGTGTCCTGTTTATACTGTGTTGTGGTGGTCGGGTGCATTTCTGTGTTGGAGGTCTCTGCTGTTCAGGTAAATTTCTATTGAGAGCTTCCGTGAAGGTGGGTATTTGGTTTGTGTTTTTATGTGAGAGCTGTGATGGTGGGTGTTCTGGAGGGCTATATGTTCCATGTGGTGTGGTGCAGGTGTTGAACTTCTCCGCTAGTCCGGTCTTGGCTGGAGAGTGCATAGCTTTCAATTTGGTGATATAAGTGCATCTCTCACAAGTCTGAGTGTTGGGAGGTAAGATAAGAGGGTTGTCTGTTTACATGAGGCAGTTGCTACACTGCCTCAGAACACCCAAGTGCACCAGGTTAATAGTAGAAAGCACAGGGAACTGCCCTTTAATCATGCCAGGAGGGGTGGTCATAACTACTAAGTACTGGAGCTATTTCTATGAAGGATGACTAGTGCTGATGGCACTTAGGTCTGCTACAATAATTGCTACAAAAACCTGTTGAAGTGCAAAGTGATTAAGCTATTTGAAGTGCAAAAGAGAGAGAGAGAGAGAGAGAGAACTAGCAAGATCTAAGGGAAAAACTGAAGAGCAGACTTTCTTCAACCAGTAATAGTTTACTTGATTACCAGATGATCTAAGGGTCCTGGAGTTGGTATTTAGCTGCACTAGGTTGGAGAGTGCAGGGCAGTTTTCAGGTTTGTGGATAATGGTGTGGGCAGTAGTGAGCTGATTGAGTAATAACAGATTGGAAAATTCAAGCTAGTGTAGTTTTTGCAGAGTAAGGCAATGATGGGTTCTGTTGGGTATATTAGCAGCAAATTTTGCTATTTTATTATAGCAGAAATCAGGGTGGCTGTGGTGGTGCAGCAGGTTAGCATTCCTGCCTCACAGCAAGAGGTTCTCCGGTTCCATCCTCGGCTGGGGTGCCTTCTGTGTGGAGTCTGCATGTCCTCCCTGTGGTCGTGTGGGTTTCCTCTGGGTGCTCTGGTTTCCTCCTACATCCCAAAGACATGCTGTAGGCAGATTGGACACTCTAAATTGGCCCTAGGCGTGAGTGCTTGTGTGTGCCTTCTGTGGAAGGTTGGGCGCTGGGCTGGCAACTCAACACCATAAACCTCCACTGCCAATCATGAGCAGACAGGTGATCCACTGTGGCGACCCCTAACTGGGAAAAGCAGAAAGAAGAAGAAGATTATAATAGGAATCAAGTAGATGTAAATCAGACATGCGCAGGTTAGTGAAAAGTTGAGAACAGTAGAGGAGAGTAGATAGCAGGTTGGATCTGGCTGTGGCTAGTCTGATATTTTGAGTAAGGTAAGGTTTGGCCCTATATAGAGCACCGAGTTTGATGCAAACTTTCTTAATTGTGAGCGATATGTGTTTGTTGAATGTTAGGTTGTTGTCTATTATGACACCAGGTAGTTTTCTTTGGTTAACTGGTTCTATTATAGTGCCATTAGTGGAGTAGATGGAGAGAGGAGGTGTTTTTGCTTTGGATTTCCTGTTGGAGAAGATCATTAATTTTGTTTTGCTTGGGTTTAAGATGAGGTGAAGTTTATTTAGGTAATTTTCAATATCAAGAAATGACTTTTACAGTTTATCTTGGAGTTCTTGGGGTGTGGGAGCAGAGCAAATAAGAGTAGCGTCGTCAGCATATTGAATGATAGAAGTGGATTTAGTGGCAGTGTTTAGACTATTTGTGAATATAATAAAACAGAGAGGGCCAAGGATGGAACCCTGAGAAACCCCAATGGAGACTCGGAGTAGTGTGGAGAGTTTATTATCGTATTTAGTTGCCTGTTGTCGATTAGTAAGGTAGCTAAAGAACCAGTTGAGAGCTGTAGAGTTGAGGTTGAAGGAGGCTAGCGTGTTGCATAGTAGTTGGTGGGATACCGTATCAGAAAGCTTTGGACATATCAAGGAATATAGTAGAGACTAGTTGTCTATTATTTTTGAGGAGGTTGATGCAGTTAGTGAAACTTTTGAGGGCTGTGGAAGTACCATATTTTGGACGAAAGCCATGCTGTGAACTAGAGAAGAGGTTATTTGTAGTGAGCTGGTCTAGGAGCTGCTTACGGATACATTTCTCTAAGATTTTGGCTAGGGTGAGAGAATGGCAATGGAACGATAATTAGCAAGATCTTTAGATGGGCCTTCTTTGTGGTGGGGGATGATATGGGATATTTTCCATGGTATGGGGACATATTGTTCTGTGATGGATCAACTGATTAGGATAGATATGGGATAGGTGATGGAGCTTGCAGCAGTTTTTAAGAAGTCATTAGGGTGTTGGTAAGCTGCTAGACAGGTAGGTTTTAGTTTTGATAGGAGTTTTTTATATAAGAGGTTTGTATGGGTTTAAAACAGAAGTAGTTGGGTTTAGAGTTAGTGGAGGTAGGCACTGTGTGGAGTTGGTTAGATTTATTGTTGCTTAAAAGTGAGGTGATAGTTGTGATGAAATGAGAGTTAAACTGGGATGCTAAGCATTCTGTTCTATTTGTTGTAGATGGTGCAGGGGTAGAGGTTTTGCCAGAGTTGAAGGGGTAGTTAATGTTTTGCCAACATTTTTGTGGGTTATTTATGTGTTTTTGCTGACAGGCTAGATAATAAGATTTTTTGTCAGATAATATTTGCTTCTTAGTTAGGTTTCTTAGTTGTTTATAAGAGATGAGGTTTTCTGAGGTTTTGGAGGTTTGATAAGCAGTCCAAGGTAGGTTTTTGGCTTTGGATCATATTTTTTTATTGGAGCAAGGTTATTAAGGATGTTGAGGAAGGTATTATTAAAATATTGTACAGCTTGGTCTAGGTGGAGCGATTTTAGAGGTGACCAGTTGCAATTTTGAAGTAGGGAATTTAAGATGGTAGGGAAAAATGTATTTTGTTGTGTATGTGTTTGAAAATGACATTACATGGGGGGTTGAATGTGTTTCCTTAGTAGAAAGGTAGGGGAGTGATCACTGAGAGAATCAGAGAGGCACCCAGCCTGGTTGGCAAAGTCAGGCTTATTGGTTAGTATCCAGTCTAGAATAGATTCTTTCTTAGTGTGTTTATTGATTCTAGTACAGAAGTTTATAGTTTGGATGAAACTGAATAGATTGATAATACTGAAGGGGTTGTCAGATGAGCTGGATAGCCAATTCAAGTTGAAATAACCTAGCACTATAGTTTCTTGGTTGAAAGTAGAGGATGCCCAGGACAAAAGACTTTCAATAGTAGGTAGATTATTTCCTGGTGGCAGGTAGGAGGCAGTAATTATGATGGTTTTATGTGGATTTACTTCAGATTGAGTGGTTAGAATTTCTGCTTCTGATAGATCTGGGGGTGTACAGATTAATTTTTCAATTTTGAGGACATTTTTATACATGATGGCAATGCCTCCACCACGTGTGTTCAGTCTATATTGCCTAATAACATTATAATCCCTAGTAAGTATTTCATCATCTTTAATGTGTGGTTTTAGCCATGTCTCAGTAATAATTACTATATAAGGAGTGTAGGTAGCTAGGGCTGCATGACATTCACTTGTTTTTTTTTTTGTGATACTTCTGAGATTAAAATTAGTTATGAGTAAGCTTGGTTTGGAATTTTTTTAGAGGAAGAAGGTGGAGAGTAGTATTAGCAGGTGGTGTGGGTGTTATTAGGTGGGGTGGGAGTATCTGTGTGGGTTCTGTGTTAGGATGTATGTCAGCTTGGAGCTTGATTTCTGTTAGTGAGTGTAGAAGAAGAGAGAGTCTAAGCTTGGATATTAGTCGATGAAAAAAATCTGGATAGGAAGGAGAGTTAGGGGTATGGACATATTTATAGTGGAAGAGTAATATGTTAGAACAGATGTGAAAATGGATATTTGGTTTTGTGTGGTATGTAATACTGGGGAGTGTAGGAGAGGGGTAGTGCATTATGCTTGATGTGATGAAGGTAGTGGAATGGGAAGCTAGGTAGAGGATAATGAGTGGGAGAGAGTTGCTCAAAAGAGTGGAGATAACTGACATGGTGAAACAGTAGGGAAATATGAGAAAACTATGGGTGGGTTGGTGTGTGCAGTCTATAGAGAGAGAAATGTATTGATAAAGTGATGTGGTGGGGAGACAGTGTTATGTGAGTGATGAAATAATAGTTAGTGAGGTGGGAGGGGAAAAAGTGAAAGAAATAATTGATTGTGGGTGTGTTGGATGAGGTAATTGCAAGTTATAGGATAATGAGTTAGAAAGGTATAGTTTGGTTTAATAAGTTTAAGAAACATGGGGGTGGGTGGAATGGGGGTAGGACAGGGAGCGGAGTGAGCCCGAGCGAAGCAAGGGCAAACGGAGCAGGTTGAGCCAAGCTCAGAGGCAAGCACAGTCCAGAAACAATCAGTAAAAACTATAACAGAAAAAGGCGATGTACTGTTAATAGTAAGAAAAAGAGTTTTTATTGTGTACTGTTAATAGTAAAAAAAAGGTTTTATTGCGTTGTACTATTAGGTAAGAAATGTCTTAAAGCAAGCTGATTAGTCCAGCATTTAATAGACATAATTTTGTTGAAACAACAGTCTCTTAAGAATGGTTGGAGGACCTTTGTTGCTTCTGGGGTTTGGTTATTCCCTTCCCTATTACCTCCTGTCGAAAAGTCAGCATGTCCATCTCTTGCTGACTCTGTTTCTCATTTTCTTTGGCCTCCAGTTACCACAGTCTCTCTCTGCTGATTATAATTCCATACATTTTGCATCTAGTTCAAGTCTCTTTAACTCCAGATGGGTTTTTAAGTCCTCTGAGGTGAAGGAGAACTGTCCTGTTTCTAAGGACTGTCAATCCCCATCACCAGACTGGTTGTCTTCCTAGTTGCCGGTCTGTGCTGCAGCTGCGACTAAGGCTGAAATAATTTCTTCTTTAGTCAGATTGGCTTGCACCAGTCATTTGGATTTGCATACCTTCACCAACTGGTACACTGTCAGCTTGCCATAATCCTCTGCAGACATCTTTGCCTGCTTTATTGACTAAACTAAACAAAAAAATAAAATAAAATAAATGTTGTAAAAAAAATGAAACTCTGTATATGAAACTCTGTATATGTTTACCTTGTGGCTGCTGAGAGTACACACACCTTTATTGACAACTGTTTACAGCCTACAGAAGTTTAATTAATATCCACACTGTTGGCCATCAATATGTGACGTCCCTCCTCCGGCTGGTGATCAAGGAGCCTCAGTCCTCACCACTGACACTGGTGGGGAATGTTCATGGTGAGGAAAATACACACAGTATTTTCAGATGCAGCTCTCACACAGGGAATGCACACTCCAGTTCTGGGACTGGGCTTTCTTTCCAGGCCCCAAATAAGACTTCCCACTGACCACTACAGAGCTGAGTCCTTATACGGGTGTTCCAAACCAAGTCCTCCACCACCCTCTCTGTGAAATCAGTGCTGTCAGTGTCCCTGTTCAAAGTAGCTGTCACACACACTCTCGTCTGAGATTTGAATTTTCACACAGACACACACACCTGGGAAAGACTGGCACAGCTTGCCCACTCTGACACCTCCACCCAGACTACATTGTAGACTCATGGCCACCAGAACACCCAAAGCCAGCTACTTTAAGGCTCTTACAAGTATACCCAATTACACTTATTAAAATGAATACTTATACAAATGGTAGTGTTAACCGAGCAGCAAGGCTTTCAGGAATGTGAAGTCACAATGCCACTAAATAAATGCAAGTACTCTTAAAGGTAAAATATTTTCTAAAAGACCAGCCACAATGAAAGGTTTAGATATAGTTAACAATGAATTAGAAAAAAAACATGAAATTACTGAATATCTGTCTACAATAAACACCAGAGTTTCAGTCACAGGAAATATAAAAAACAACGCAGATAGAAAGACTCAGATATAGAAAATAAACATTTAGCTAATCTCACTATATTTTCCTAACTGACTGAAGAATTACTGTTTGATAGTTACTTACTAAAGCAAGGCAAGATGAAGTGGATGGGTGCTTTGTCAGTTCTAACAACAGAGTGCATTATCACATTTCCCACTAGTATTTAAATGCAATTTCAGTGCTGGCTACAGAATGACATCACATCCGGTCACCTGACTCTATCCATTCACTAGAAACTGATCCAGAATCTGGCACTGATGTGTCACAAATTTGTAAATTCTTGCATACACTTTTGGAAACTCCTGGTGTTCTGACTGGTGTGATTCTCAAACAATCTGGAAATATATCACTGATTGATAAGTATATTTCTTGGCATTTTAACCTTTCAGAGTTCTGCATTGTCTTAATTTTGCCTGACTGAATTATTGTTTGCCTGACTGAATTATTTTGTATATTTTCTGGCATTGTTTTATTTTTCTTATCTGTCCTGAAACTGGTTACCCCCTGTTTCTGAGGTGGAGTTTATAAAACTGGTCTAAAAGCTTTTGTGTTATCTGATTGCTTCAAAGCTTGCTGATTTAAAAATAGTTTCTGTTTGTAAATTCTTGCATACGCTGTTGGAAACTCCTGGTGTTCTGGCTGGTGTGATTCTCAAACAATCTGGAAATATATTGCTGATTGATAAGTATATTTCTTGGCATTTTAACATTTCAGAGTTCTGCATTGTCTTAATTTTGCCTGCCTGAATTATTGTTTGCCCGACTGAATTATTTTATATATTTTCTGGCATTGTTTTATGTTTCTCAACTGTCCTGAAATTGTTTTTTCCCCCTCCCTCTCACCCTATTCTTGTACAGTTGTTATAGTTGGTGGCTTTGCAGTTGCCTGCCCCTACTGTAAATTTGATCTGGGACACCCCTCCCAGTCTGGTGTTCACTCTACTTAATACAGAGAGAACATCTGAGAAGACCAACCCACTTAGGTTCTTAACCTCTGCTCATCCTTCCTCTCTCCTTGCACTTTACTAAAAAAGCAAAGCTTTATTTTAAAAAAAGAAATTGCACTTCATTTTGCTTTTGCCTCTTCTTAAAAGTACTCAATTGTATTTATTCTGCTGCATTTATTACTGCTTGGTAGTAGCCTGATTAAATTGTAACTGTTATTCTAAGCCTTTTGGTTTAAGCACTTGGGCTTCAGACCAGTTGTTTTACATTATGAAGGTTTGTGGTCTGCACTGTTGTGGCAGGACAGGTAGCTTACATCCTTCTAAATTGGAAATTGCTGATTGAAGGCTCAGTGTCTGTTATTCTAAAAGTGTATTAGTTCTGGTTTAAGCAGTTGGGCTTAAGGCCAGTTATTTTACATTAAGAAGGTTTGTGATCTGCACTTTTGTGGGAGGAGAGGTTAGATTCTGCCCTTCTGAGCTGGGAATTTCTGGTTAAAGGCTTATTGTGTCTGCTTATTTGAACTGTTTCTTTCTGAAATTGGTGCACCTTGTTTGGTGTAGCATAGACTAGATTCAGGCATGCTGAATCTAGCTTTGTTTGTATAACTTGAGCACTAATCCAGGCCATCTTTTTTGGAGAAGGTTCTCCTGCACTCTAGTGGCAGGAGTGTGCAGTTAGAACTTGCCTGATTGAAGACTGCTGGACTGCTAGAACTGATAAGCTAGAACGCTTCCCTCCAACACAGAAAGGCTCAGTTTTGAGCTTTTTTACTGGTTTAAATCAGTTTGCTCGTTTTCTATTGTTATATAAAAAAATGCACTTTATTCATCTGCTTTTACTGTATTTGTGTTTCTTCCTACTTTATTGCATTTATTCTGCTGCATTTATTACTGCTTGTTTGTAGCCTGATTAAATTGCAACTGTTATTCTAAGCCTTTGGTTGAAGCACTTGGGCTTCAGACTGATCAAAGACTGCTGGAACGAGGCTCAGTTTTTAGCTTTTTATTGGTTAATTTGTTTAAATCAGTTTGCTCATTTGCAACTGTTATATTAAAAAAAATACACTTTATGCATCGCCGCTTAGCTAGGGTTAAACTATTCCTGGTGCCATAAAGTCTGCTCTTCAAATTTTCCCTTAGAACTAGCCAGATTTTTTAGTTTTAGCACTCAGATCTGTTTCTTTGAGCTCAGCACTTGTTCAGAACTCATTGTAAGCACTAAATAAGCTACAAATTAGTACAGCACTCAACTTTCCTCACTTGTCTAGAGGAAAACAGTTTTTGCTGTAATAGCGTTGTCGCCTCACAGTTAGACATTGCCCATTCGATCCTCAGTTAGAGCATCTTCTATGTGGCGACATGCGTGAATGGGCGTTCCTTCGTGGAAGGTTGTGCATTAGGCCTGGCAAGCCAGCACATAAAACTCTACTGCCAATCATTAGCGGACCGGAGTTCCGCTGTGGCGACCCCTAACCGGGAAAAGCCGAAAGACACAAACAATAAATTAGCACCTATCCAGGCATGTCTAAGGGTCAGCTCCTGGTGTTTTCTCCTGTCTACCTGATGAATCTGGGCATCTTGGGACAATGTAGCCATTGCCTCATGTACACAGAGAACCCTCTCCTCCTACCACCCAACACTACAACCTGTGAGAGATGCACTTATATAGCCAAACTGGAAGCAAAGCTCTCTTCACCCAAGGCTGGACTAGACAGTTAAGAAGAGAAGGTAAACACTTGCACCACACCACACTCATCACATAGTCCCACAAAACCTACACCACCAAAACAGACACATAGCAACACAAAACACACACCTACATTCATGGAGGCTCTCAATAAAAATCTGCTCAAGCAACAGAGACCTCCAAAGCAGAAACTCATGCAACCTCCACCCCCAACATAACCCAAATGACACATAGCCCACAAACTCAGTGTGCCACTCAACCACAGCCCATAAGGCATAACAACGTACCCAACACTCTAGTCATAGGTGACTCTATAGTCAGGCACACTGGTGTTCCACTCACCAGGCTAAACAAGGAGAAAGTTACTGTCAGCTGCCTGTCAGGTGCCAGGATCCGCCACATAATGCACGCACTCAGGTCACTCCACAACAAGTACAAATATGACTCTGTCATTGTCCATGCTGGTGTGAATGACCTGAGACATACCTCCCTGGACTACATGAAAAGAGACATGGAGGAGCTGTCCAGTCTTGTAGCACAGGTAGTTATGACCCTAGCCCTGAGGAGCATCCTTCCATCATCCAGAATGATACCACAGTACAAGGACAAAATGATTGACTTCAACAATTGGCTAAGCTTCTGGTGTCATTCAAAGGGGATCCAGTATCTGTCTGCCTGGGATGACATGATTGACAGACAATGATGCTTTGCCAGAGATGGCCTGCACCTGTCGCCCTTGGGATTCCTGATACTGACTAAGGCTCTTCCCACCCCTATAGTGCCTTTTTTAGGCAAAGTTCAAATGACAAATTCACCACCATAACAGGTACAAACAAGCAAAATCTGAGGATAATGTTACTCAATGCTAAAAGTCTAAACCTCAAAATGCATTCACTCGAGGCACTCCTTAAAATGGAGAACATTGACATCTGTGCAGTGAAGATCTGGTTCAAGGCTCCAGAGAGCACCCCTGCATTACTAGGCTACAATTCATAGAGCACCTTTCAGCCACATAACCTGGACCAAAACACTAAAGGCAGAGGCGTGTCCATATTCATTAAGGATATCCACACATCCAGGCTAGTTGCTCAGCATAATGCATCCAAGATTATCCAAGTAAAACTAACTCTGGGCAAAACTGCAATCCAAATTATAACTTGCTACAGATCCCTCACCATGCCCCAGGATTCCCACTCCTCATTTCTTGATACACTGAAAAATATTAGGGTACAACCCAACACCCTAATAATGGGTGATTTCAACTACCCCACCATTAACTGGGAAAACTACTCATGTACCAACACTTTTGCTCAATGTTTTCTGGAATTCATAAATTTCAACACCTTGGATCAACTTATCCACACCCCCACCAGGGGCAGCAATATCCTAGACCTGGTCATTACCAACATAGGCGACCAGTGTTCTTCAACAGAGGTCAGTTTCTCATTGGCAGATCCGACCACAATCTATCAGCCTAGACATCCACATCCTGCCCCCACCCCCCATTAGGGAAACCACTGTAAAAAATGTCTCCAAAGCCAACGTCACGCTTCTTAAGACAGAAGTGGCAAACTTCACGACACCCATGCAGACGGATAATAGATGTACGACTGCTGAATCCTACACAAATGCACTTTATAAGCACTTACACGAGTGCATGGATTGTGCTATCCCTAACAGAACCAAGATGCTATCCTCCAAAAAAGGAAGCCAATCTGGTAGTTCCCTGCCATAAACAAACTCTACAACAGAAGAAAGAAACTGTTGCAAAAAAAGAGTAAAATACCAAACACAAAAATGGTCCAGCACCAAGGAGGATGTGAAGAAAATCAATTCTTTATTGTGGCAACTCCAAAAATAGTAGCAAACCGGTTTCGGCAATAGTAATGCCTTCTTCAATGCTAAAGCACACAAAGAAATCATGATAATTTAAATATAAAACACATAATTAAAGTCATCTTCTTATTGGTTCATACCAAAATTAGTTAAGCTCATTAAGGCCAGACTTAAACAAAGTACCTAGCCTGACAATCCAGCTTGATTCTTTCTTATTTAAAGTGGTATGCCACCCTGCGTTGCACATTCTGTTACCCTGGACTTTATCTATAATAAAATTAAATCTAGCAGTAGTGTGGGTCAGAGTATGTTTGAATAATGAGTTAGACATTCTCGTGTTTCTAATGTCACTGAGGTGTTCGCTGATATGAAACCTGAGTGGCCGTGAGGTTTGTCCCACATAGAAGGCTGGCATCATAAATAAGCTGTTCTTCAATGTGCCAGTAACATTTACCATGGAAGTAGAAAACATTCTTATATAATATTAAATAAGAAAGAATCAAGCTGGATTGTCAGGCTAGGTGCTTTGTTTAAGCCTGGCCTTAATGAGCTTAGCTAATTTTGGTATGAACCAATAAGAAGATGACTTTAATTATGTGTTTTAGTATTTAAACCATCATGATTTATTTGTGTGTTTTAGCACTGAAGAAGGCATTACTATTGCCAAAACTGGTTAGGTACTATTTTTGGAGTTGCCACAATAAAGAACTGATTTTCTTCATATCCTTCTTGGTGCTGGACCATTTTTGTGTTTGGTATGCTATTGGTTTAGTCTGTGCACGCTATTGTACTTGCATGTCTCTTGTGCCCTCAAAAAAGAGTAAAATCCCATTACTGGAAAATCTCCCTGGTCAGCCTCAGTAAGAAGCTGAGATCCCTCATGAAATCCTCCAAAGCTAATTAAGAAAACAAAATTGCCACTGATTCTAAAGACAACCACAAATCATTCTATAGCTATGTCAAGAATGGCACTAAATATACAGAACCAACTGATATTGCCAACATCCTGGCAGATAGGATCAGTGCTAACTTTACCCCCCCATCCCCTAAAGGGCCCATCTCTATACTGGAAAAATGCAAAGTTCCTGTAATCATGGCTGCACAGCTACAAACCACACTCTCCAAAGCCAAGAACACAGCATCCATGGGACCTGACAATATCCCAGGCTGCATTATACATGAACTACATAATGAACTGGCATCCCACCTAAGCACCATGTTCAGTCATAGCCTCACCTCAGGCCTTGTGCCCACTGAATGACGCACAGTGACGGTTATCCCACTTCACAAAGGGGGAGTCACCATGGACCACGGGAACTACTGCCCCATTAGCCTAACGAGCCTGGCCTGCAAGGCCATGGAATTAAGCATCATGGAACTAATAAACAAAGACATTGGTAATCTCCAAACTCTGGACCCCACACAGTTCAGGTTTGTAAAAGGCAGATCATGTCTCCTACACCTGATTGACTTTTTTGAAGCAGTCACCAAAGCCGTAGATGAGGGTAAGGTGGTTCACACAGCCTATCTAGATCTCGCTAAGGCTTTTGACACCATCCCCCACTCTGGAATTATAGATAGACTCCCTAAACTAGGTATAAATCCGTATGTCACAAGATGGGTTGCCAACTGGCTCACTGACAGAACCCACATTGTGAAAGTAGCAGACTCCAAATCCGACTTCAGACCAGTGACAAGTGAAGCATCACAGGGTTGAGTCATGGGTCCCCTCCTGTTTGGTATCTACTTTTCTGAACTACAGGCTAACACAGAAGGTCTTTGGCTAATGAAATTCACAGATGACTGCAAACTAGGAGCCATAATTGAAACTCCTAACGATGTGGACATCCTACAAAAGAGCCTCACTGAGACAGATGCCTGGTGTCTCATTTGACAACCACGTGGCTAAAGTGGTTAGAAAAACATTTTATATAGCCCTCCTAATCATGAAGGGATTCACATCTAGATCAGGGGAGGTCATCGTGCCTCTTTACTCATCCCTCATCAGGCCCATAATTGAGTACAATGCCCCTTTTGGGATGTACCTTACCAGACACCTGCAGCAACTGGAAAGACCCCAAAAGTACCTCACCAAGAGGATCAAAGGGCTCAAACAGATGCCATATGCTGCCCAGTTAAAGAAACTCCAGCTCTAGTCAGTGGCATATCACCTGCTCAGAGGCGATCTGTGCCTGACGTTTAAAGCCATGTCCAACCCGGAATTAATGGACATGCTGCACCTCAGAAAATCCAAATCCCATCGAGCTACGCACTCGAGAGACTTGAACCTCAGCACTGAAATAAATAGGACATGCTGGAGGGACAGATTCATAACCCAGAGGCTCCCTTCACTCTGGAATAAAATCCCAGTCCAGGTTAGGCAGAGTCCCTCATTGACTCTCTTCAAGAGGAATCTTGATGAGTGGATGGGAGATCGTAGGTTTACCCCGGGTATCACTTCTGTGTCATTGTTAGACAGAGGCACAGTATACTAACCTCAAAAAAGGGCATAGCAAAATTAATTTAAAATGGGTGGCAAAAGCCAAACACACTCTGGCTAGGCTTATAAATGCCCTAGGGCAGATAGCCTAGTATGAACCTATGAACCTATGAACCTAAAGCCATGGCCTCAAGCTCAATACCAAAAAGTGCATTGTTATCCCCTTTGGTAAAAACTCTGTACCCATGAGCTACCACATAGGTGGTAGTCTACTTAACACCGAAAGTGTGATAAGAGACCTTGGGACACAGGTGGATAGTAGTCTCCCTTTGATAATCACATCGCCACAGTAGTCAGGAAATCCTTCTACATGGCACACCTCATCACAAAAGGTTTCTCATCCAGGAAAAAAAAGGTCATTGTTCCCCTCTACTCTTCACTCATTAGACCCATTATAGAGTACAAAGCCCCTTTTGGTATGTACCTCACAAGACATCTACAACAACTGGAAAGGCCACAGAAATACCTCACAAAGAAGATTACTGGCCTCAAACAGATGCCCTATGCAGACCGTCTCAAAAAACTCCAGCTTTACTCCGTCGCATATCGTCTACTCAGAGGCAATCTCTGCCTAACATACAAAGCTATGTCAATCCCAGAGCTGTTGGACATGCTCCACTTAAAGAAATCCCAATCCTTCCGAGCTACACGCTCTAGGGACCTAAACCTTGTCACCACAATAAACAAAACATGCTGGAGGGATAGATTCCTGTCCCAGAGACTTCCCATGCTCTGGAGCAAACTACTTGTCTATATCAAACAAAGCTCCTCATTAGCACTCTTCAAGAAAAATCTTGATAATTGGTTGGGAAATAGGAAATTCACCCCGGGGATCTCCTCTGTGGCTCTGCTCAACAGGGGCACAGGAAAATAATTTTCTTGGGTGGTGAAAGCCAGGGTACCTTTTTGGTTAGGCTTGTATAGGCCCTAGGGCCGATAGCATAGTACCTACTTATGAACCTCTGAACCTATGAACATAGAACTTTAGCTAAGGTTTATTACAGCATCTGGCAACTATAAAACAATTCCAACACTACTATCCTTCCTGCAGAAACTAATTAGCTAGTCTCTGGCAGCATTCAGACCTGTGAGATATGGCCTAAACTGAGTTATTTAATTTCAGTCTATTTTTTTAAGGTTAGCTGGGCTGAGCTTAACCCCTTCCCTTCCCTTCCCTTCCAGTATCCTCTTTTCAATTATATATATTTCATCAGTTACAACAATACAGTTTCACAAACATGTTCATAGGTTCATAGGTTGGTACTAGGCTATCAGCCCTAGGGCCTATACAAGCCTATCCATAACAATTCCCTGGCTATTTCTTCCCACATTATTTACTTTCCTGGACCCCTGTCTAGCAGGGTGACTGACATGATCCCTGGGGTGAATTTCCTTTCTCCCATCCAATCATCAAGGTTCCTCTTGAAGAGGTCCAAACAGGCACTCTGCTTGACATGTATGGGCAATCTATTCCAGAGTCTGGGGAGTCTCTGGGTCAGGAACCTATCCCTCCAGCATGTTTTGTTTATTGTGATGACAAGGTTTAGATCCCTGGAGCGTATAGCTCTGAGGGATTGGGATTTCTTTAAGTGTAGCATGTCCAACAGCTCTGGGTTTGACATGGCCTTGTATGTTAAGCAGAGATCGCCTCTGAGTAGACGATATGCGACAGAGTATAGCTGGAGTTTTTTAAGGCGGTCAGCGTAGGGCATCTGCTTTAGGCCTGTGATTCTTTTAGTGAGGTATTTCTGAGGCCTTTCCAGTTGTTGCAGATGTCTTGAGAGGTACATACCAAATGGGGCGTTGTATTCTATAATGGGTCTAATGAGGGATGAGTACAGTAGGACAATGACCTCATTTCTGTCCAGCAGGACCCACTGTTGATGCATTTTTAACACAAGCAACTTTACAAATACATTTTTAACACAAGCATCTGTACAAATCAGTCTGATATTGAAATGACATACAATTCTTTATAAAACTCCAGCTAGCTATGCCGGCATATGTTACACATGCACTGTCATATTTCCTGTGGCACAGCTAGCACTTCCTCATGTCATCACAATGGGCACGCTGATTAGCATGCTTATTTTTGAATGTTAATGGCCAGTCATTGTATAATTGAAAATATACAGATATTTGCATAACCCCTGTACATACTATGACTATATGATATGATATGCCATACAGTCACTGTGTATGTAATGCCAACATGTTTAATTATGCTATTAGCTGTACACATATTTAGCTAGTTACACATGGATCAGCTGCCTGTGGGTTTAATCATAGTTCAAAAACATTCTGTAGGAACACGATGTACAATACTGCAAGTAATTAAACTAAGACAATATAGTAGCCTGTGATGATGAAGCAAAACAAGGCTGAAAAAACGTAGAGAATTGGAGGGAAAACTAATGAAGAGGATGAGACAGACTAGGAAGAGGAAAAGGAAAATTCTGAAGTGGAGGTTTTGTCTTAGTTGGTGGAAACAAATATTAAAGCTAAACACAGCTGGTCATTTAGACTGTGTTAAGAGTATGAACAGTTTCTCCTTTAAGAAGAACAAGAAGCTTTTGTATGAAGAATTTGTAGACTGCATCTTTTTTTATTTTTGCTGAATGAGAGATCCATATGGTGATCCAGTTTCAGAGAAAGCATTTCTCCTACATTCAGGAAGAAACACAATTAAATGTGGCTCAGAAGACCCTTTCACTACCAACACAATGATTGCGAAGATAAGTAATTTTTCCAATTTCTTAAGTTGAGGAGATTAGTCCTGGAATAGCAACTTCAGGAATGCATAAATATTATACGTGTGTGTGTGTGTGTGTGTGTGTGTGTGTGTGTGTGTGTGTGTGTGTGTGTGTGTGTGTGTGTGTGTGTGTGTGTGTGTGTGTGTGTGTGTGTGTGTGTGTGTGTGTGTGTGTGTGTGTGTGTGTGTGTGTGTTTATGTGTATCGACAGACAAGTCATACTGTAACTTGTTGATAGCAAAAAGAAGCTGGCACAGCTGAACATGCTGACTTAGCTCTTGTGTGAGATCACAGTAGAATAGGGATAAGGGAATTTGCCCTTTCTGAACTATAGTGTGACCTCAGAGTTGGTATATACTTAGGAAGGGACTCGGAGAGTGCAAGGGGGGGGGGCTTGCCTCCTGAAAAAATTGAGTTAATGTTGCTTTTTTCTTGTTTTCAATAAAGTGCATTTCGAGCAGTTGTGTTCATTAAGTTGACATTTGATATGCTGTTTTTTTGATAAAGCAACAAATACTCCCCTCACACACATCTGTCTATCTATCTGTCTATCTATCTATCTATCTATCTATCTATCTATCTATCTATCTATCTATCTTATATCTACATATCTATATATGTCCATCTCTCTCTATATGTAGATATATGTGGGTACTTTTGTGTGTATAAGTATGGGTATATATTGGTTTATTGAAATGTATAACTACTGACACTCAAGTGATCTATGGCAGCATTTAAAAAATCAACATAACAGAAAAATGAAAAAAAAAGAAGAAAAAAAGATTGCAAAAGAAAACAGCTTACCTTTGCAATCCAACCACCAAAACCCCACCAGACATTCAGACATAATTTGTCTTAATAGTGGTAGTGTTAGGGAAAGGGTTTTTCTAAGGTAAGGTGCAGGGTTAGGGTTTGGGACGAGGTCTGGGTTAGGGCAAGAGATCTTAAAGAAACGCTTTCAGTAACACTGTCAATACAAAGACACTCGGACACATGCACAATACTAAATTTATCCTCACTCTCACCCTAACCTGCATACGCTTGCCGAATAACACTACACATAATGCCAAAACATTCGAAATACCTGAAATTTTCTGCATTAATTTCCCAAATACACACTTCCATTACCTGTGTGCTTTCAATTTTCCATTTATCTGAAATCTTAACATTTTGATAAATGAAGCATTCAACAGTATTTCATGGCCATTCACTTTGTCAACAAGCAACCAAGTCAATGGAGTGAATGGCATCCATATGCAACACATTACATGCATGATACTGTGTATGTGTATATGTATATATATATATATATATATATATATATATATATATATATATATGTGTGTGTGTGTGTGTGTGTGTGTGTGTGTGTGTGTGTGTGTGTGTGTGTGTGTGTGTGTGTGTATACGGGTCTACTTCTAAATTTCAAACTTTAAAACGTCAAATTTCATATGGTTGAGACCATAAGATTGAAATTTTGGAACTCTGAAATTTAAATAAAAATAAAAATAAAAAAGCTTTTTTGTATTTTTTGCATGGGGGCTGAACCCCCACACTTTGGCTAATTAAATATACCAGCTCCAAGATCACACTACAGTGAAGAAAACAGTAAAGATACTGTTCCCTGCTGTACTGCGATCTCCATTTAAATGCTTTGAAGTTTAAAAATTTCAGTCTTATGGCCTCACTCAATCATAAGGAATTCAACATTTTGAAAGTTCTAAATTTAGAAGTAGACCCATATATATATATATATATATATATATATATATATATATATATATAGATATACATACACACACACACACACACACACACACACACACACATATATATATATATATATATATATATATATATATATATATATATATATGTATATATCTATATCTATATCTATATATATATATATATATATATATATATATATATATATATATATATATGGTTTACCTACATAAGGTCTAATGCCATAATGTCTAATGTACATTTGATCGAAAAATAACATCTAAACCCAAAACATTGAAAGATCACCTGTACTATTTTGCCCCCTCTGCACACCCCCCTACTTAAATATACCAACTCTGAGATCGCACTACAGTGCAGAAATGGGCAAATTCGACATTTTCGACATTTTGAATTTAGGCTAAGTTTATTTCTTCGTTTTAATTAACCAATATAGTGATTTCAACAAATTCATTTTCGACCATTTAGCATTAGACCTTATGACTGCAAACCTATATATATATATATATATATATATATATATATATATATATATATATATATATATATATATATGGTTCCCCTTCAGAAGACTGAAACATCATAAGCTCGAAACTCATAAGCCTGAAACCAAAAGCCTGAAAATTCAAAAGCCTGAAAACTCAAAAGCCTGAAAACACACAGAATACAAATAATACTAATATGCCAGTACAAAAGACGCACAGAAACACATACAAAGCAAAATATAGCAGTTGTCCCCACACCCCCTGCTACTTAAATATATCAACTCCAAGATTGCACTTAGTGTAGTGAAGTTCATAGGTTCATAGGTTCGTACTAGGCTATCTGCCCTAGGGCATTTATAAGCCTAGCCAGAGTGTATGTGGCTTACACCACCCCTTAGGATGAGAATATTACACCCTTTTAGGGTTTAGTTTACTATGCCTCTGTCTAGTAGTGACACAGAGATGACCCCCGGGGTAAACCTATGATCTCCCATCCACTCGTTGAGATTTCTCTTGAATAGAGTCAGTGAGGGGCTCTGCCTAACATGGACTGGGATTCTGTTCCAGAGTGTAGGGAGCCTCTGGGTTATGAATCTGTCCCTCCAGCACGTTCTATTTATTTCTGTGTTGAGGTTTAAGTCACTTGTTCTCGTGGCTCTAATGGATTTGGATTTTCTGAGGTGGAGCATGTCCATTAATTCAGGATTGGACATGGCCTTGTACGTCAGGCACAGATCACCTCTGAGTAGGCGGTATGCGACTGAATAGAGCTGGAGTTTTTCAGTCGGGCAGCATATGACATATGTTTAAGACCCTTTATCCTCTTGGTGAGGAACTTTTGGGGTCTTTCCAACTACTGCAGGTGTCGGGTGAGATACACCCCAAATGGGGCATTGTACTCAATCATTGGCCTGATAAGAGAAGAGTACAGGGGCACAATGACCTCTCTTGATCTAGATGTGAAACCCTTCATGATAAGGTGGGCAATATAGAAGGTCTTCCTAACCACTTTGGCAATGTGAGTGTCAAATGAGAGGTTACTGTCAACCTGGGTCCCTAGGTCCCTGATTACCTCTTCCGTACTTAATGTATTACTGCCTATGTGGTAATTTGTCGGTATCTTGTTTTTCCCAAAGGGTATGACTATACATTTTTTGGCGTTCAGCTTAAGGCCATGGCTCTGGCACCAATTATCCATTTCTATGAGGCCTCTCTGAAGGATGTTTGTGTCCGCTGGAGTATCAATTATGGCACCCAGTTTGCAGTCATCTGCGAACTTTGTCAGCCACAATCCTCCTATGTTTGCCTGTACCTCGGAAAAATAAATGCCGAACAAGAGGGGTCCCAGGACTGAGCCCTGTGGGACACCGCTTGTGACTGGCTTAGAGTCTGACATAGCTCCAGCAACTCTGACCCTGTGGGTTCTGTCCTTGAGCCAGTTTGCAACCCATCTTGTGACATATGAGTTTACATTTAAGCTGGTGAGTTTGTCTATGATGCCCGAGTGGGGTATTGTGTCAAAGGCTTTTGCAAGGTCAAGGTAGGCTGTGTGAACTGCCTTACCCTCATAAATGGCCTTAGTGACTGTTTCAGAAAAGTCAACCAAGTTCAAAAGGCAGGATCTGCCCTTGACAAAGCCAAATTGGGTAGGATCCAATGTCTGTAGGTCCCCAATGTCTTTGTTTATGAGTTCCATAATGATCCTCTCCATAGCTTTGCAGACCAGGCTCGTCAAGCTTATGGGGCAATAATTTCCAGGGTCTGTAGAAGCACCGCCTTTGTGAAGTGGGACCACTGTTGACGTACGCCACTCTTTGGGTACGTATCCTGTAGTAAGGCTAAGATTAAACAGCAGCCTTATGTGTGGGTTTAGTTCCTCTTGGAGTTCATGTAGCACACAGCCCGGGACACCATCCGGTCCCATTGATGCTGTGTTTTTAGCTTTAGAAAGGGCGGCTCTCACCTGGGCATCTGAAATGTTAGGGAGGCTACACTCTGCTGGGATAGTTATTTCTCCTTTTGGGGGGGAGGGGGAGGAGAAATTTGCACTGAACCTGTCTGCCAGAATGTTGGCAATGTCAGTGGGTTCAGTGTATTTTGTGTCATTTTGGACTAAGTCTGAGCATATCTGGGAGTTTCCACCCAGGTTTCTAACATAGCTAAAGAAGGCCTTGTGATTGCCTTTTGTGTCTTTTGCGATTTTTCTCTCAAAGTTGGCCTTGGATGATTTTATGAGTGATCATAGTTTTTTGCTAGTACTGATCAGAGATGCCTTCCCTTTTAGGGATTTTGCTCTGTCATGTAGTAGCTTCCTCCTCCTGTTGTAAAGTTTGTTTATGGCTGGGGTCCACCAGACCGGGCGCCTGCCTTTGGGGGAATGGGTCTTGGTTTTATTTGGGATTGCATGATCCATGCATTCTTGAAGGTGCCCATAGAAGGCATTTTCAAAGGATTCAGCAGTGTGGGTTGTGGTTTCCACTGGCCCAGGGGCCTTGAAAGATACCACTTCAGTCTTAAGAAGTGTGAAGTTTGCTTTTAAGAAGTTCTTCACTGTGGTCTTTTGTGCAGGGGGTGGGGCCCGGATGTGGATTTCCAGTGAGATTAATTTATGGTCTGATCTTACCAAAGAGGGATGTACTTCCGGTGTGGAGCATTTTGTCCCCATGTTTGTGATGATCAGGTCCAGTATATTGTCTCCTCTTGTGGGAATGGTGACTAGTTGTTCCATTGCATTTGAGTTTATGAATTCTAGGAACCTTTGGGCTAGGGTGTTGGGGCTTGAGTAATGTTCCCAGTCTATGTTTGGGTAGTTGAAGTCTCCCAAAATGATGGTATTTGGAGAGACATTCATACTCTCCAGTGTCTTCAGGAAGGCTGTGTGGGGTTCCTGAGTTTGAGAGGGTGGTCTGTAGCATGCTACAAACTGTAAGGCAGTTTTGCCTATGGTTAGTTGCACCTGGATAGTCTCCGATGCTTTGTGCGTTGCCACTAACCTGGAGGTGTGGGTATCTTTGATGAAAATGGATACTCCCCTCCTTTTGTGGTTCGGTCCAAGTTTTGGGGCGGAAAGCATGATATGAGGTAAAACCTGATAGTGCTGGGGTGCTCTCAGGAGCCTTGAACCAGGTTTCAGTCACTGCACAGACATCGATGTTCTCCATACTGAGGAGGGCTTGAGGTGCATCTTGAGGTTTAGACTTCTGGCATTGAGCAGCATTACCCTTAGTTTTTCCACTTGTGTTTTCTAGGAGGTAGGTTTGTCATTTGAGCCTTGCCTAAAAAGGCACTATGGGGTGGCATGAGCCTTGGCCAATATCCGGAAGCCCAGGGTGACAGGTGCAAGCCATCCCTTGCGAAGCAGCGTGGCTTGTCAAGCATGTCATCCCAAGCAGGCAGACAGTGGATCCCCTTAGAATGACACCAGTAATTAAGCCAATTGTTAAAACTGATCATTTTGTCTTTGTACTGTGGCATCATTCTTGGTGAGGGTAAGATGCTGCTCAGGGTCAGGGTCATACCGGCCTGGGCTACATAATCAGAGAGCTCCTCTATGTCTCTTTTCATGTAGTCCAGGGAGGTATGTCTCAGGTCGTTCACACCGGCATGTACAATGACTGAGTCATATTTGTACTTGCTGTGGAGTGACCTGAGCGCTTGTGTTATGTGGCGGATTCTAGCTCCCGACAGGCAGCTTACTGTGACCCTCTCCTTGTTCAGTCTGGTGAGCGGGACGTCAGTGTGCCTGACTATGGAGTCACCTATTACAAGTGTGTCTGGCATGTTGTTTGGCCTTAAGGGCTGTGACTGTTTAGCACACTGACTTTGTGAACTATGTGTTGCATGTGCTATGTCTTGAGGTGGTGGTTGCTTGGGTGTCTGCTTTGGAGGCCTCTGTTGTTTTGGTAGATTTTTAATCAGCCTCGAGTATGTTTTTGTGTGTTTATGTGTTTGGCTTGCTGTTGTGATAGTTCTATGTGAGACTGGGTTTGTGGTGTGCGTGGTTACCTTCTCCTCCTGACTGGTCTTGCCAGTACTGAATTGAGAGAGCTCAGCCTCCAGTTTGGCTATATAGTTGCATCTCTCGCATATATTTGTATTTGTTGGGAGGAGGAGAGGGTTGTCTGTGTACATGAGGCAATTATAACATTGCCTCAAGATTCCCAGATTCACCAGTTGAACAGGAGAGGACGCCAGCAACTGACCCTTCGACATGCTAGAAATAGTGAAAAAGATTGCTGTGTAACTGAGTCAGAAAGGACCTATAGGGAAATGGGTACTCAACAGAATTTAGGTAAATGAAGTACTTTTGTTTGTTTAAGAGTGCTTTACCTGTATACAAAATGCTTTAGGAGCAAGTGCTGAGCTTTTCAGATAGAGTATAGGCTGTTTAGATTGCAACTAGAACAGTTCTAAGGGAAAAATTGAAGAACAGACTTGGCGGAGCCAGAAAAAGTTTAACCTTGTTTAACCAGCGCTGCGCTATGCGCACGACCTCGCAAAGCCGTGCAAAGGCGGATTTTAAGCAGTGAACTACAAAAGAGCTAGGATTGGTCCCAAACAACCAATTACTAACAGCTTCTTGTGCTGAGGTCACTTCCCCCAAGGACAGGTAGGCTGCTCAAGGCTCCCCACTCCCACTGGTGAGCAATGAAACTTCCTTCTATCCAAGTAAGGTAATGGACAACACAGGAACTACACCACAGCCCAGAATACAGCAATGCCTGTATACTGGTCTAAACTAGTCGAGAAAGGCAGGAAAACAAGGATTATTTTTTGTTTTTGTTTTTTGCAGAAATACACAGAAAATGCAGAGACAGTGATAAATTAGTTACACAGGCTAGCACACTTTAGTGGGCAGCCTCCACAGTTCAATTAAACAAACAAACAAGCAAACTTTCGACTAAATTCGACTAAATGTAACTTTAAGTGCAGATTTTAAAATAAATGCAGTAATCAGTAAGAAACAGTTCAGGCTAGTTCAAAGTAAGCAGCAGCAGCTATTTTCACTGAAAAAAAGCAAAGATACTTAAATCCAGAAGGTAGTCACTTTTCGAAGTTCCTTGCTGCTAGGACCACTCTGTAAACCCACGTGGAGATTGTCTGAGCAGTATAGCCAGAAAAAAAATGCCCAGAGGCGGATTTTAAGCAGTGAACTACAAAAGAGCTAGGAATGGTCCCAAACAACCAATTACTAACAGCTTCTTGTGCTGAGGTCACTTCCCCCAAGGACAGGTAGGCTGCTCAAGGCTCCCCACTCCCACTGGTGAGCAAAGAAACTTCCTTCTATCCAAGTAAGGTAATGGACAACACAGGAACTACACCACAGCCCAGAATACAGCAATGCCTGTATACTGGTCTAAACTAGTCGAGAAAGGCGGGAAAACAAGGATTATTTTTTTGTTTTTTTTGCAATCTCAGAGTTGATATATTTGTATACTTAGTGGAAAGTAATATGGTTTATGTTGTTTAAAGTCAGTGTATGTATTTTGTGTTTTTTCAGGCTTTTGGGTTTCAGGCTTTTGAGTTTTCAGACTTTTGAATTTTCAGGCTTTTGGTTTCAGGCTTATGAATTTCAAGCTTGTGATGTTTCAGTCTTCTGAAGGGGAACTATATATATATATATATATATATATATATATATATATATATATATATATATCAAAAACTTCGTAAAATCAGAATTATCCAATAGCAATGTCGAAAAAACACACTGAGAGCCAGTAATTAGCGCTTTCATCCAATTTAATATGTTGGACTTCTTCAGAATAACATACAATTACAATACAATCCTGTATATATAACCAAAGTAATGGTGAAATGACAAGTCATACTGTAGACCAATTAGCAAATATAACTCATGAATTATGTAATAAGAATCCTGTTGAAGCAAGACATTCCACTAACTGAATTATGTATAATGTATTTAGAACCCTGTTCAAAAGTAAACAAAGCCTACCACTAGTAAATGTGTAGTTAGTTGTGCCATTTCAAAAAAACATTTAATGTTTAAACTTTCATTTAGTCCAGGTGGGGCATTAGCATTTAACCTTAGTTGCCATCTTAATTCTTTAACCTTCAATAAAGCATTTCTATCCCCAAAAAACATATGAACATAATCAAGCACAATGAATTTAAATCCTGTAGACAAAGGACATATATGACTGTGTTTAGCTAGGGCATTACTAAAATCACATTTTCTTATAGCCGCACAATGCTCCTTGATTCTTGTAGACAGCTTGCGTATTGTTTTACCAATATAAAATGCTGAACACAATGTGCAGATAGCTGCATAAACAACATTGTCTGAATTGCAGTCAAAATATGTAGTATAATGTATTTTAAAATTATTATGTTTAAAAGTATATGAGGCACCTGTAAGAATATTCTTATGTTGTTTATGCAGCTATCTGCACATTGTGTTCAGCATTTTATATTGGTAAAACAATACGCAAGCTGTCTACAAGAATCAAGGAGCATTGTGCGGCTATAAGAAAATGTGATTTTAGTAATGCCCTAGCTAAACACAGTCATATATGTCCTTTGTCTACAGGATTTAAATTCATTGTGCTTGATTATGTTCATATGTTTTTTGGGGATAGAAATACTTTATTGGAGGTTAAAGAATTAAGATGGCAACTAAGGTTAAATGCTAATGCCCCACCTGGACTAAATGAAAGTTTAAACATTAAATGTTTTTTGAAATGGCACAACTAACTACACATTTACTAGTGGTAGGCTTTGTTTACTTTTGAACAGGGTTCTAAATACATTATACATAATTCAGTTAGTGGAATGTCTTGCTTCAACAGGATTCTTATTACATAATTCATGAGTTATATTTGCTAATTGGTCTACAGTATGACTTGTCATTTCACCATTACTTTGGTTATATATGCAGGATTGTATTGTAATTGTATGTTATTCTGAAGAAGTCCAACATATTAAATTGGATGAAAGTGCTAATTACTGGCTTTCAGTGTGTTTTTTCGACATTGCTATTGGATAATTCTGATTTTTACGAAGTTTTTTGGATATAGTTTCAGTTCTTCATTGAATTTTAAAGAGTTTTTTCAGTGTGTATGTATATATATATATATATATATATATATATATATATGTGTGTGTATAGGGTCTATATTAGAACATCGAAGTTTTACAACTTCGAATGTTCTAATATCGACCTCTATTCAGCAAACGCTGGAAATAGCGAAGCTGCAGAACAACTAATTTCTTCCTAGGGAAGGAATTCGGTTGGCTGTTACTGTGGCTTTGCTATTTCCAGCACTGTTGTGGAAAGTTACGGGTCGGGATCAGGTTAGTGTGCGATTGTGTGGATGTGAGGGTTAGGGCGTGGGTTAGGTGAGTTAAGGTTAGGGCGCGTGTCAGGTAAGCGTGCAATTGTGTGGACATGAGGGTTAGGGCGGGGTAGGTGAGTTAGGGCGCAGGTGAGGTGAGTGTGCGATAGTGACGGACCTTAGGGTTAGGGTTTGGGTTAAGGTAAGTGGATAGATAGTAGTGTATGTACAGTTTAGTGTAGGGTTAGCTGCAGGATTTTAAGTGTATGTGTGTGGATTGCTGTTTGTTTGGTGTGCTTGTGTTGTGTTTGTGTGTGTCAGAACAGCGAATTTCTTTCTGTGGGAAAAAATTCGCTGTTCTGCATGTTTGATATTTCCAGCATTCGCTGAATAGGGGTCGATATTAGAACATTAAAAGTTGTAAAACTTCGATGTTGTACTATAGACCCATATATATATATATATATATATATATATATATATATATATATATATATACACGCACACAGACATGCACACACATACATACATACACACATACTACATATACATATAGCTATATCTCTCTCTGTGTATATATATATATATATATATATATATAAAATCTATATCTAATATATATATATATATATATATATATATAGGTTATTACTAGGAAGTTGACCCGGATGGATCATTTGTAGCGTAACCCATATAATATCCACTATACTATATTTTATTTCTTTTCATAAGAGATTATTGTGTCAAACCAGAGGTATAGTTATGATTACCTATCCATTCAGCTAGGATATGTTTGAAAATGGTTAGTTGGCTGCTTTGTTTACTATGAAGTGGGAGGTTGTTCCACGGGAGTGGAATTCTTTACAAGAGGTATCTATCGATCTCTCCAGCAGGTTCTGTCAACGTAGCAGTTAAAGTTGAGGTCTCTTGAGTGGGTAATTGTTGTGTTAAATGTTTTGTGACTGTGCAGTAAGTCTTCCATTAAATTACTGTGATATGAATCTGCATGGAAAAACATACATGTATGTGTGTGTGTGTGTGTGTGTGTGTGTGTGTGTGTGTGTGTGTGTGTGTGTGTGTGTGTGTGTGTGTTTATGTTTATTGACTGGAAATGTCCAGCTAAGGAGCTCCCAAATTTTTACTAGATTTTCTCAGACAGGGAAACAGTTTTCAAACAATATAAAACAGTTACACATAAAAAGACATACACATACTAGATGGTTTGTAGCTTTCTATGCAGATCAAATAAAAACATTAAATCTTGCTAAGCTAATAATGTCCATATCAACGTATTAGTAAACAAGCAAGCTAGAGTATGTCTGCAATGCAATTCAAATTTAATTGAGCTAATACTCTTCTTATATGTCTATTATTAGCACATTTTTGGAATGTACTGTCAAAAATAGACAAAAGATAGGTAAAGCACTTGCATGACAATGTTAGTACAGACTTTTGTTTAATTGAGAGCACTATGTTTTGTGGAGAGATTTGCACAGATGTCTTCTGTGGGACAGGGAGATGACTGTTCATATCTTGCATTATATATTTATTTTCATTTGTTAATAGGGATAGTCAGACTAGGCTAATAGCCCATTTTCAGTGAAGTCCCAAGAGAAAAGCTCCAAATACACAGTTAACATTGTTAAGATTAAAAAATAGATATTGGGTTACAAGCCAAGTATATTGAAAACATAGCAAAATTAAATATATATATTAATTTACAAGACATATATAATCAGAAGTTACCAAAACAAATACAGTCAAACAAAATGAGGTTTAACATTATATAACCAAAAGTTACTGAGTTAGATAAAATCAAACAAAATGAGGTTTAACATTATGTAATTCTATATGTCAAGATTGCTAATTTGGTTCTACAACAAACATTGTAATTCCATAAAATTGTAGTGTGAATGTTTGCATGTTTAGTAATGCAGTTTGAACAGGAATGTAATATACAAATGGTTTTATATATAACTATTTTGCTAGCTAATTGCAATTTAGTAGAGTTATGAGATGCAGATATTATGTTAGCAGTTTTTTTCCCAGTTGATATATAAACTTCACGATTAAAAAGTTTCATAATTCTAGATGTAAATATTAGTGTTCTTAGGAGAGATGTGATTATTGCTGTCCATCCTTTGGAAGGTACAAGGAAACACTGTTTGTGTTTCCTTGAAGGAGGCAGTTGGTAAAAGCATGTGCTTCTCTGTCATCACCACCCCATATCATCATTTTTTGATTGCCACAGAGTGCCTAATGATTTTTTTAGTTTAGAGACTGGGAAGTGCTTTGTCAATCCCACAGCACTGTTACATTTCTACACATGGGCCTCCACCCTGCTATAGTGTCTCTGCACACTTTTCATCTGTGTGGGAATTATTGGTTTCTATGGTGAGATTCTAGTTATGATTTTGGTGCAGTTCTCAAGGGGTCATATTATTTGATTTTCACTCATAAAAGGGGATAATCATACATGCTTACCTCTTATTTTGGATCTACATACACGTATGTTCTTATTGTTCTTGTTATTATTATTTACTTTTGTTGACTGGGTTAGTCCCACTGAACAAGAGGCCTCTTTTCCGGGGAGACTCAAGGTGGTAGCTGTACTGGCTAGAAGAAATTTGGCCAGGGTACTGAACTTCCCCTACTCTTTTCCTGTTTGCTAGCCAGTGGGTAGCAGCAAGAAGGAGTGAGATGGAGGAGGAGGAGGAGTATGAGAAGAGAGATGGTGGAGGAGGAGCATGAGGAGTGAGATGGAGGAGGAGGAGCATGAGGAATGAGATGGAAGAGGAAGAGCATGAGGAGTGAGATGGAGAAGGAGGAGGGGCATGAGAAGTGAAATGGAGGAGGAGGTGCATGAGAAGTGTTGTAAGTTGCAGCAGAACAAAGAACAGTCTGTAGAAAAAATGTTGGAGACAGCAGCTGATGACTGAGGAGTAAACGATTTGCCTGTTGTTGAGGTAGTTGGTGAGAAGAAGAGAGAGGAGCCTGTGGTTGCAGTCCTTCAGTATGGAATTTTGGAAGACTCTGTTTTATGTTGACTGATAAGCGAAGATTAACCAGAGGACATAGTTGCCATTCCATGGTCACACACACACTATTGAACTGGTCCAGAAGAGTGAAGGAACCAGAAATTTGGAAGATGTGTAGTAGGAAGAGGAATCACAAACACAAATGCATTCACAGACACAGAAAGCTGGAGAGGAAGTGTCTATAAAGAGAGTGATCAAAGGAAATTTGGACAGGAGGATGGGAAATATGGATAACACTACAAAAGAATGAAAACACTGTGAAGTTTATTCTGTATGTGAGTATGCTTCATGGAATCAAATGAAATGTTAGATATTCAAGACAACCCATTTTTTTGTGTGCTGCAAAAGATCATTTGATTAATGAATGTACTGAAAGGTAATGTGATGTGTGGACAGGTAGGTAATATAGCTAAAAAATGTAGGCTGTATAGCAGAAATTACAAATCTAATGAAAACTGGTTGTATGATATGTTAAAGAAAATGAAAATATTCAAAATGATAATTTGAAACTAACTGCAAGTGGAGTTAACAGTTGAAGTACTTGGTCAAGCTGAAGAGCAAATGGGTGAGGAAGAAAATGATAAAGAATGGCTGGTTGTAGGAAAAATATGTTTAAAAATCTAAAGAGACTGAAATGATGCATAAAACAAACAGAACAAAAATATTACTGCAGGTAATCAAGTTAGAGAAAGAAAAGGAAAAAAATGACTCGAAAGATAAACTAATATGAAAAAAGGTAAAGTATAAGCTTTTCTATCATTTTCCTTAATGTAAACAGTATAAAAAATAAAGGCAGAAGAATTGTTGTGAAACAATGGTTTAAACAGTTAAAATATGACATTATATGCTTATTAGATACAAATTAAAGTAATATAATGCAAAAACAGCTGTTAAAGCAAGTATGGAGAGGGAAGCTCATAAGCTCTATGGGTAGTGATTTGTATTTTGGAATTATAATATTGAATAAGGTTAATTATATTACAATAAATGAAATTACTATTGTTTGTTCAGGAAGGTTAGTGATATTAGAGTGTTGTGAAAAGGACAAGTGAAAAGACATTAAGCATTTACATCAGGTACACAACTTTACCAAGAATTTAAAAAAAAAATTTGAATGTTGATGTGAATATAGTGATTTTGGGTGACGTTAATTATGGCATTTGGGGAAAAAAAGAGAACAAAGAAGATAAGCTGAAGTATGTAAAGAATTTTTTTCCCAATTTCAACTTAATGTAGTGAAAGAATAGAAATATACTTATATGAAGGCAAAGGTAAGGACAGAACCTGACCTTATTGTATTCTCATAGAGATTAAAGGTAGGTAATACTGACACTTTGTCAATTTTGTAATCATGTAGCGGTATGAGTTGTTTTTGTGCACAGCTTATTATTGGAGAAGGCAAAGGATGTAAAAGATTAACTCTGTACTGGTCAAAATTACAGGTGTTGTAAGATAAAAAGCAGGTATTATTTACTGAGCATTTACAAATGAGAATGTTTTATACTAATTATTTACCCTGGTGGGTTAATTACAAAGAAAATATAAGACAATGTATCTTAATGTATAATGTTTCTGACATGAGTAAAAATAAAGTTATAAGAAAGAATATCAGAAATTAGAAAAAATTATAGGAAATAATAATAAGACAGTGATACAGCAAAAAATGATATTTGTGTTGAACGAAGCAAATATAAGAGATAGGCTATTAAGACAAAATATGTTGTTAAAGGTAGAAAGAGTATAATGCCCCCTTTGGTATGTACCTGACCAGACACATGCAGCAACTGGAATGTCCATAAAGGTTCCTTACAAAAATACAGGGAGTAAGCTCAATGTCCTTTGCTGAGTGCCTGAAAGCTCTGTCCCTTTATTCATAACATACAGACTTCTGTGAGGTGATCTTTGCCTGGCATACAAGGCTTCCCTAGACCCTGTTTTGATGAACCTTTTGCACATCTGCAAAACAAACAGCATCAGATCTATCAGAATAAAATACCTAAATTTTGCTTTTGACATAAATATGACATGTTGGAGACACAGATATGTTTCTCAGTGAATTCCTATTCTCTGGAACAGGCCCCCATTCATGTGAAGCAGAGTTCCTCCTTATCCCTCTTTAAGCGCAACTTGGACCATTGGTTGGGTAATCAGAAATTCACCTGTGGTCTGGATGTATCTCTGATAGACAAAGGCAGTCAGTGAATCACCCCCTGTCTATATAAATCAAATTTGTAGGTCACATTTGGGTTGCAAGACTAGGCTTAAAATGGCCCTAGTGGTTGCCAAGTATATACCTATGAACTTAGGCAAATAAAGTATAATGAAGGTATGCTAAGGTAGGTATAGAAAGAGAAATTTGTGACAGTTAATAAGCAAGAAGAAATAATTAAAACATTAAAATCAGAAGGAGATTATGCAGAATGTAGAATGGAGGATGGTTAAACACATTTCTAAAGAAACAATAGATATACTAAGCAGATAAATTACTATTGAAGACATTTAAAAAGCATATAGAGAGGACAGATTGAGTCTGTATGAGAAGAAGATGGTACTGATTATTACACATTTTACAGAAAAATGAGCAAAGGAAAACTGAAATGCTTTCATAAAGTGATATGTGAATGAATGAATCAATGTATGAAATTAAGAGAAATTTATAGAAGTATTATTAGAAAAACAAAAAAAAAAATGCAGACATCCTGGTAGCATTTAATAATTTGATTATTCAATGTCTAGTAAATGGCTGGTTAAGCATAGACTGAAGTTAAAAGTGGGGTACATCAGGATACCCAATGTGTACAATACATTTTAGTTTGGTAATAATATGTCACTGACTGGATTTCCAACTGGCTCTCAGATAGGACACAGGAAATCAAAATGGAGGTTCTGTGTTGGGACCTCTCCCATTTGCCGTATACTTTTCAGAAGTAAAAGCCAATGCCAAAGTACTCTAGGTGACTAACTTTGCAGATGACTGCAAGCTAGGAGCAGTCATTGAATCCCAAAATGGCTTAGCCATCCTGCAGGAATATTTGTCTTAAATAAATAACTGGTGCCAAAATCATAGTCTGAAACTAAATGCCAAAAATGCATTATTGTATCCTTTGGGAAGTCATCTACCCTAGGGAATGACCACATTGAAAATATGTCCATTTGTTTGGGATTTGGGAAATTATATGGACAGTGACCTAACTTTTGACCAACGCAGTTCTAGTGTTGTAAAAAAGTCCTTCTATATTGCAGAGATTATAAGCATATGGATTGCGTCTAGATCTAGGAATGTCATTGTCCCCCTTTGCTCAGCCCTCATTATGCCAGTTATTGAATATAATGCCTTCTTTGGCATGTACCTATTCAGACACATGCAATAACTGGAATGCCCACATAGATACCTTACTAAAAGAATACAAGGCCTAAAAAAATGTCTTACATGGACCGACTCAAATCCTGCCACTATACTCGGTATCCTACAGACTGCTAAGAGCTGATCTTTGTCTGGTATATAAGGCATCCTGTGACTTATTACTGATGGATTTACTGCACATTAGTAAGTCAAATGGCATCAGAAATACTTGGTATAGGGATCTAAACCTCTTCTGCAACATCAACAGAATGGTTTGGTGGGACAGATATATTTCACAGAGGATTCCACTGCTATGGAGCAGACTCCCCATCCACATAAATCAAAGTTCATCCCTGTCCATTTTTAAGTGCAACTTAGATCTATGGATGGGAAACAGAAAATTCACCCCAAGACTGCCCCCATACTACTAATAGACAGATGCAGCTCCTAAATGCTTTCTCCCATGGATGGGTCCCCTCAGATTATCTATGGCATAATTCCAGTTATTCTCACCAGGGGTTATATATAATTATCAACCATGGGATGGGTAAGGCCAGTCTCTAACCAAATGAGAAAGGTTAATACAAGCACAAAAAGGGAAACTGGCAGGGCTTAAAATGGCCCTCAATGGCAGCTAACATAGTACCCACCTGTGTACCTGTAATAAATTATATTAAAGAAAAAATGCAAATAAATAATTCTGAGGGAATTTTGATTTACAGGGACTTAGTGAAGTTGCCTTTAATGATATATTACACAGAGGATACTGATAGAGTAGTTAAAAACAAGGTATGGGTAAGTTTTGCAATGAATGATTTGCATTTTCTTCTGAGAATGGTTTGATGAGATTTAAAAGTTAAAAAAAGTAAAGGATTTGAAGAAATAAAGATATAGGTGATATATGTTTTACACAGCATGATACTAAATTGTCAGGCAATAAATATGGAGATAATTTATAATAAAAGAATGGAATGATTCAATACAAGATGCAAATGATTTAGTTTTTGCAAATAAATCATATGACTTATCTTTTCAGCAAAAAGAGTCTACTCAGTACATTTAATAATATTAGAAATTTAGCTAGAGTGTTTATATTTCCATGAATGATTGAAAAGGATCTGTTAGAAGTTGATTTTCTTGAATTTTGGGGTACTAAATTAAATCCTACAAAAAGAGATACAGTATGCAATACAAATGGTAAAGTAGGGTTGCTAAATCCAATATTTTTTGTGGCCTCATTGCATTTATTTTGGGTATTGGATGAACACATTTTCAAACTGATACAATCCAGGAAGTGTAAGAGATATGAAAAAAACTGAAGGAGGAGCCGTTGAATATATCAATGAAATAAAAGAATGGAAAATCACATAACAGATGTGGCCAAAAATAAGAAAATTTGCTATGAAAACATTATGGATAAATTAAAGAGATTAGTATAAGTAGGAAAAAGACTTGAGTGTATTAAGGAATGTGAAGATTTTTTATGGAGATTGTTAATTAATAAACTTCCAGTAAAGTTAACCTTGAAGTGCAAGCAGTTATCTAAAAAGTTATGTTATGTGTGTAACAAGGAAGAAACAGTTGAAAGAAGGGAAAAATTCTGGATAGGAATGGGATATAAATAGAATATTAAAAATAAGCAAATGATTTTATATTTTTTACAAAGGAGTTGTAAAGGTGAGTGGAATATAATGGATAAAGAATTGTTTGTATGTGTTTGGGATATTTGGTTGGTTAGATGCAATGAAACTTTGTATGATAAAAATGGGATGAGTGTGAAATAAGAAGAAAGGTAGTAAAGTGGCTATGGATGAAATAGTAGGCGGGATAAAGAATATAAGATTTATGAAGCGTGCGATTGATGTATTTTTAATTTAAGTAAAGAGTCGTGTTTTTAACTTTTGTATGACATTAGTTTTTCTAATTAAAAAACTCTACTATTTTTGATAAGTGCCGCGGGATCTTTAAAATCTGTCTGAGCTACTTCCACCTGAAGCAGATGGGGCCTCGGTTTAACGTCTCAACTGAAGGATTACACACTTAGGAGTGCAGCATCCTCCAATATTACACTGTAGTGTCAGTAATGGAAAAATGAATCCAGTTACCTGGGATGGGAATAGAACTCACTATCTTCCAAAGTTCCTTCAACAAAGGCGAGAGGGTTGCCTGTTAAACCACTGACACTGAAAGAGGATACCCAGTCTTCAGAGGTGGACTGATCGTTGGTTCACTATAAAGTGTAGTATATTTGCACTGGAAATTGTGTGATTATAATATTCCATGCAGTGAGTGGAGGACTTAACATCTGCTTGATACTTTCTGATGAATTTCAGACATTATCACTGCTGCCAGAGATCCCACTTTTGTTGAACATCTCTTAAGTCTCTTAAGCACTTATTTATTTTGACCCCTCCATGAGCCATGCTGCTGCCTGTTGAAATTATGCTTGTCACACTGTT